>NW_016158090.1:25750-36285 GCF_001687245.7 Rhagoletis zephyria | reverse complement strand
TCAAGAAATCCCGCCAAAAGCAAATTTGGAAGGTCGTTAGAGGATTGATATATTCTAGAAAATTATTCTCCTGGAAATTTTACTAGGGGTCTTCTCAGGTGAAAACTTCATGCCACCAACGTAAAAGCCTCTACACATTTAAAATAAAAAATCAACAAAAAAACTAGTTTTGTACAAAAAAACATTTTAAATTTGAGTTTGGAATAACAGTTCCTTCTAGGCACAGATTTTTTGTCCCGATGCATCAGTTCGAAAAACATGTATTTATTTTACTTGCATCCCTAAGACAAATGGAGTGCCACACACAGTGATGACAAATTTTGTCAGAAAGAATAAAGTTGAAGAGTTGATTTTTTTGGAAATAAAGATGAAATTAGATTTTTTTCTAGAAAAATTCGATTCTATCCGAATATTAGCAACACAAAGTTCGATTTCAAAAATTCGCCATTTTGGAGCTAAAATTCGATTAAAATTCGAATATCGAATTTACCCATCCCTAGCATGCAACAATTAATTGCAAGAAAAATATTTTCTAATAAAAAAATTAATTTAATTGTCTATTGATATATATATTTTCAATCTTGATAATTTATCAAGAAAATAGTTTAAACTTCTGTACTAGAACTGGGAGTTCTTGATAACTAATCAAAAATTGACAAATTATAAAAATATTGAATTTATTAAGTCACAGAAACGGGCTTTAAGTATATACACATTTGTTATGAAATATAGCAGTTTTATTCAGTATATTTTTTTCTCAGTGAAGAAGTGAAGATTTTGGTAGTGAAGATTTGGTAACTTTTGGTAACTTTTCTTAAGCGATTTTGGTAAAAAAAAATGTTGGCGAGTGCCAACCATGCTAGCAATATGCACATCGGTGAAAACTGCATTTAATTCCACACATAAGATATTGCGTGATGCGCTTACAAACATACAGACATACAGACCAAAATTCTAACAATTGTTGATTTGGCTTCTGTTCATCTAATAAACCCCATATTAATTTTTATTTAATATCTATTATGTACAGATATCGGCCTGTTAGAATTTTATTATTCTCAAATACTTTCATTTGATAACCATATGGCAGCATTTAGGTTGTCCTAGCAATTTAACTAAATTAAATTTTTTAAATAGGTTCAAAAATATTTTCGAAAGTAAGCTTCTTTATCCTTTTTAGTTTGATATCCGTATTGTAATATTTTATTTATTTTACCAATTTAAACGAATACAATTTGTCAAATAGGTGGCAGATTCCTTGAAAATATTTTCGACATTAAAATTTCCTAACCTCTTTAGTTTGATGCCAATATTGCATTATTTAATTTATGTTATCAATGAAACTAAATAAAAGTTTTAAAACAGGTTGCAACCTTCCACAACAATATTTTCAGCTTAATTTAATTTTTCCTTAATATCTATAACTTACTGACATCGGCATGTTACAATTTTATTATATGTATAGATATACATAGATTTCATTTATTTGATCAATTTAACTCAATAAAAATTTTCAAACAGGCGGCAACTCTCCTGTAAACATGTTTTCGGCAGTAAAATTTCCTAAACCTCTTCAGTTTGATACCCATATTACAATCTTCAATTTATCTTATAAATTAAATTAAATTAAAATTTTAAAACAGGTGGCAATCCTCAAAAAATATTTTCTGCTGTAAGGCTTCTTAAACCTCTTTCTTTTGACGCCCATATTGCCTTATTCACTTTTTATTATCAATTTACTTAACCTGCAATTAACTCTCACATTTTTTTCTTTCTATATTTTAAGTTAGACCTCTAGCAATACATCGGTGAAATTTGTATTCAATTCCATGCATTAGTTTTCGAGTGATGCGCATGCAAACATACAGACAGACAGACCGACAGACAGACAGACAGACAACATTCTAAAAATGGTTGATTTGGCTTCTGTTGCTCTAATAAAGATCTCCCACATTAATTTTTTTTTTAATATCTTTAATGTACAGACATCGGCCTGTTACAATTTTATTATATGTATAGATAGGAAAAAACTTGAAAGTTAGGGGGCCCAAATTATCGAGCTAGCATTTCCTGGTACTATTTTTGAATATATAGGAGAAAATTTGCAATTTAGGGGGGGGGGGGCGGCTTGGGCCCCACGCCCCTACCTGGCTACGCCCATGGCTATCACATACTTCCATTTGCACTATTTAAGTAGACAGATCTGCAATTTTTGGAGCAAGCCAAAATTTAGAATCCGATCGTTACAATTGCCTTTTTGATTTCGAAAAGAACTTACCAGGAAGAAACCCTATGTTTTAGCATCATTTCCAAATTGTTTTCCATAATTTTCGTTTTTCTTTGATACATAACTGCAAAAAATACTTCTTCTAAGGGTTTATGGAACTTTCGCAAATATCTTCAGCACCAATCTTTTTTGCAACATGGTTGACAACCGAAGAAAGCCTTTCTTTTTTCGAACATCCAAGCAGCCAAACTTCAAACAACTCGCCGTTTGTAATAGCATGATAACCTAAAAAAAACAGTTTTTCTTGACAACGGCTAAAAACGACGGCTTAAGTAAAATAAAATCTACTCATTACATCTTAATTTATCCATTTCCTTTTCCCTTTTGTTTGTCGAAGGTTAACAAAATTGTAAAAGCTTACATGAAATAATAAATGGGAAGAAATTCAGAAACTTTGTTAGGTTATGCAAAGAAGTCAGTTTTTTTGTAAACAAATGATAAAAATTCAAAAATAGGTACTCATTTATATTCTTGTCTCCATATTAAATGTTCCTGTAATTATTGGAACGTTATAAAAAAAATACACTAGAATCTTAAGAAATAAACCGGTTGCGCAAACAATGTCTCAATAACGTTTTGAAAGTGTAACTTTGTTTGATTGCCGTTTAACGGTGTTTTTTTATTTTACAAAAACAAAGTGAAGTTTTTGTTATTTTGGAGCATTCCCTATCGAAAATGGCAACAAAGAATATGCGTTTACGAAATTGGACTTTCGCACAGCCAAATTAATTATTTGACCTAATATGGCACGGTGCAATTGTTTTATAATATCTCTCGTACTTGGAATAGTTTATCGATGCTTACTAACTATGAGAAACATTTCTTGTTTTTGCTGCTCACTTCTGGTATGGATCTTGTTGAGGTTTTGAACAAGCGTCGCTTCACGCTCTTAACTTGTGAGTGTTTTTAATTTATTATAATTTTTTTTTCGACAAGTGTTACTTTTTTCGCGCAAAAGTCTTTAATTTTTTACCTTTTAACACTTTCAATAGCACTAAAATGCATCACATTAAACATATTTCATTTATAATTTTTCTTCATTTTGTTGTTTTCTCATTTCGGTTTCGGACCTTTTATGCTTATTGTTTTTTAAGTTCGACCAATCTTTAAAAAGCACATCTCCTATCACACGATTTCTCGCTCCAGTTAGCATTCCCACTTTCGCATATAGTTGTAGAGCTTCTTTCGCGTGTTTTGTGCGTTTTCCTTGACTGTTCGTTTTTTGGCATGATGATAAAAAACAAACAATGGGAGTACATGAAACTGAGCTGGTAATTTAGTGTCTGAAAATTGTTCGACCTTCTCACCGATCTATCAGATGTTCTAAAACTATTTCATACTAGTGAACCCGCATGGCGTTAATATGCCCAAAATTGAATTTAAAAAATCGAAAAAAAATTCTAAATGTTAATCAGAGTTATAAGCGATTCGAGTGCCATATTTCATCTAATTGCCCTTCAGCCGTTTCTGAGTGAAGAAAGGTCACGCATAGTTTCGGTTTTTAATATCTCCAAAATTTCATATAACCCTGTACCGATAAAAAAGTTCCAACTTCAAGAAACAAAATCTTAACCCATTTATACAGCCACCTCTCATACTTGAAATTAGAAAGAACGGTGCAGATCTAGTGACCTTCACAAAAATTTCCCTCTCGTCAGTGGCGTAGTGAAATGAAACGTTTTAATTTTGAATTAATAACACAATACTATTTTACCCTTCCGATTTATAATTTTTTTATTTCAGACTGATGACAAATTATCTTTTAATGAATATTTGCGAAATACACTAGGCCGTTTTGCTTAGTTCCCTACAGTGTTAGGAAATAATCTATAATCTATAAAAAAACTGTATTTTTCGACTGTAAATTGTATCGACTTATTAATTTGCTAATATGAATGCATGCATACATAGATTCCCTTCAAGACCAATGCTTTTATGGTATTCACGGGAAAGTTTATGTGGGTACATTTACATATTTTACACATTAAACATTAATATCAAGGCAGATATTTTAAGATACACTTCTTAAAAAACAAATTTTTTTATGTTATTATGAATGGATAAAAGAGACATCTTCTTTGAATTCAGTACTAAAACCTTGACATTTCAAGTGCTTATCAAAACTTTTTACATGTTAACTAGATTGGCCATTTATCTTAAAGTTATATAATTTTAATTATTTGTTTATACAAATGCAGTTTAACAAAACCCGTATAAATCCAAGGTTTAATCTTTGCGCAACATTAACAAAATCAAACAAACTTTCGTAAAGCTTTTTAATTAGATTTGACATAAATACATATTTTGAGTATGCAGTTTTGTAGCCCGATCAATTCAAATAAAGCGCAAGTTTAAAATACATAATTGCGACTTATCGTTGATTTTTAATATTTTTTTTTTTGATGAAGTCGTTGCTCATTTTCTCGACAAACAGACTTAGATAATATGGAAGAAAATTACCGACACGTCAAAAATATGCCATACATCAACTGTAAATTAAAGGTACTTTAAATTTGCACTTTATTAGACTAAAATTGAATGGGCTAAAAACTGCAACATATTAAGAAATAGAAAGTTCGAAACGTTCGTTCGAAAGTTTGTCGATTTTTTTTAATGTTGTTCAAAGATTAAACTTATTTTCATTTAGTGTTTGTTAAGGAATAAACTATATTTTTATAAACAAATAATTCAAATTAAAATATAATAAAATAAATAGTCAAATCTAGTCAATATGTGAGTTTCGTAAAGTTATGATATTTAAGAACATCTCTTTCTTAATCAACGATGACACTGTTTCTATATGAAGCTGATTTCAACATGTTATTTTAATAAAATTTAGTATCGAAAATATTCTTTCAAAACTGGCCTAGGAATGTGATATAATAGTTCGTTCAAAACCTTTTTTCAAACCTTATAAAGGCAAAAATGAGAAGGCGAAGACAAAAAGAGAATACAAAAATTTCCCGCAGTGAATTTTCAGATTTTTAAAACTGTATAGTAATTTAATTTTTTTAAATTTAAATAAAGCATGAATACCCCATGGAATAAACGAATAGATAAAAAATATATAACGGTAAAACTGGCACATACATAAATATATGAAAGAATGCACTCAGCCGACGCCTCTAGCCATTGTGTGTCACAAATTTTTTTTTAAACAGGTGGCAACCCTTCAGTGAAGTTAACAGACAAAGCTTTTAAACCCGTTTCGATCGACAACTATTTTGTAATAATTGGTTTAACTTTCTAAAAAAATTCAACTTAATTTTTTAAAAGGTGGCAACTCCTTTCGAAAAAGTGAAACCACATTACGCATCTACAGCCCGCGCACTTTTATATGACACCTAACTTTTGAAAATCGAACGAACGGTGCTTATCTGATAGCACTGATTATTAAATAATTTGAGTATATTTCTTTTGCAGGTAGCAACTCTTTTCGAAAAAATAAAACTAGTTAGCCAATCTACAGCCCAAGCGCTTTAATTTGACACCCCACTTTTGAACATCGAACGAACGGTGCAGATCTTTTATGCGGAACAAAAAATGCCTTCGCGTATTATTTTGAACTTAATTTATTTAAAGGTGGCAACTCTTTTCGAAAAAGTTAAACCTCATTGCACACCTAACCTATTTGACGCCTCACTTTTTAAAATGGAACGAACGGTGTGGATCTGATGGCATTGATTATTAAATTATTTGAATGCAATTTTTTATCAGGTGGCAACTCTTTTCGAAAAAGTTAAACCTCATTGCACACCTAACCTATTTGACGCCTCACTTTTTAAAATGGAACGAACGGTGTGGATCTGATGGCATTGATTATTAAATTATTTGAATGCAATTTTTTATCAGGTGGCACCTTTTTCGAAAAAGTAAAACCTTATGGCACATCTACAGACCAAGCGCTTTAAATTGACATCTCATTTTTGAAAATCGGATGAACGGTACAAATCTTTTATGGTGCACAAAAAATCCCTTCGCGTATTATATATATACTAGTAAACCCACATGGCGTCAAAACGCCAGCGTTTGATTAAATTTTTTAAACAGGTGAAACCCTATTCAAAACCCTCACAACAATATTCCTAATAATTAATCTAAACCATTTCTCAGTGAGAGAGGTCTCGCATGGTGTCGGTTTTCATTTCACCAAATTTCAAATCTCCCTGCAACTTACAAAAATAAAACCAGTGCACATCTATGTAGAATCCTAGTTCTTTTATTTGACTTCTCATTTTGGAAATTCGAAATAACGGTACAGATGTGATGACCTTAAAAAAAAATAGATGGCAACTCTAATTAAAAATATTATCAGCATATAGTTTTCTTAAAACTCTTTCGTTTGACACTAATATTTCGATTTTGCATTTATGTATCTTTCGTATAAGTAAAACAAATTCGACTTTTCGAACAGGTGGCAACCCCTTTAAAAGTATTTTCAAACTAAAATTTTTCGCCTGGCATTGTTACACATATTTCAATTAACTGATGAATTAAGTTGAAGTGAATTTTCTTAAGCACATGGCAAATCTCCTAAATACAGTTTAGAAATAAATTATTTTCAATCCCATTTCGATTGATACCCATCTTTTGACAATCCATTTAACTTATTAAATAATTTGGGCTTAATTTTTTCAAAAAAAAACCAAATGTTCAGCTTAAGGATTGCTTAACACTCGTTCTTTTGATAACCCTATTTTAAAATTTCATGTAACTTATGTATAATTAAACGAAATACCACTTCAAAACAGGCGGCAACCATCTTAAAAATTATTTTCTAACTAAAATTTCATATAACTGATGAATTAAGTGGAAATTTATTTTTAAACACGTGGCAATCCTCCTAAATATAGTTCTTAAATAAAGGATTTTAAACCCATTTCCATTTATAACCATCGGTTAGTAACTCATTTAACTTATTAAATAATTTTAGTTTAGCCATTTAAACTGGGGCAATCCTCAAACACATCAAAAATGTTCTAAATTGTCAAATTAAGTATTTCTTGAAGCTCTTTCATTTGACATCCATCGTTAATATTTCATATAGGTGGCAACCCTATTCAAAATATTTTTAAACTACTACCTTCTTAAACCTCTTTTGCATGACACCCATATAGCGATACCTTATTCACTTACCAAATTCCTTTAATTAAAATTGAATTACATTTTTTTAACATGCGGTAACCCTCCTATACGTAGTTAAGTTATAAACCCTTTTCAAAACCATTTCGATTGATACCCATATTTAACAATTGATTTAACATTTTAATTAATTTGAGCTTAATTTCCTAACAGGTGGCAACTTTTTTCGAAAAAGTAAAACCTTTTTGAACATCCACACCCTAAGCCCAAACGGTGTGGATGTGATGGCATTGATTATTAAATTATTTGAATGCAATTTTTTATCAGGTGGCAACTTCTTTCGAAAAAAATAAAATCGAACGAACGGTGCAGATCTTTTAGGCTGCAAAAAAAATGCCTTCGCGTATTATATATAATAGATAATTTGGATTTAACTTTTTACTCAGGTGGCAACCCTCCTCAAACTCATAAAATATATTCTAAATGTGCAAACTAAAATTTCGTAACACTTTTTTGTTTTATATCGATAACTGAATTAAATTAGACTTTTCGAACAGGTGGCAACCCTATTAAAAATATGTTCAATCTAAAATCTTCTTAAATCTCTTTCGTCTGACACCCATATTGTTATACCTATTTTAATTGCCCCATTGCCTTAATTCAAATTGAATTTGATTGTTTAAACAGGTGGCAACCCTCCTAAATGCAGTTAAGAAATAAAGTATTTTCAAAACTACTGCGATTGGTACCCAATAAGCAAATATTGATTTAACTATTTAAATAATTTGAACCTAATTTTTAAACAGGTCGCAGCCCTCTTCAAACACTTTAAAAATATTCTAAACGTTCCAACTAAAGATCTCTTAAGATTCATTCGCTTGACGTCCATGTTTTTATACTTCATATAAATTAGACTTTTCACACAGGTGGCAACCCTCTTCAAAATGTTTACAAACTACTACATACTTAACCTTTACCGTCTGGCACAAATACATATTTCTATTACCCAATTCCCCCAATTCAAATTGAATTTGATTTTTTTAACAGGTGGAAACCCTCATAAAGTTAAGTTAAGAAACAAACATTTTCAAAAGCCAGAGCCCTTTGATTTGGCACCTCACTTTTGAAAATCGAACGAACGGTGTGGATCTGCTGACATTGATTATTAAATTATTTGAATGCAATTTTTTATCAGGTGGCAACTCCTTTCGAAAAAATAAAGCTTTATTGCACATCTACAGGCCAAGCGCTTTAATTTTGCACACCATTTTTGAACATCGAGCGAACGGTGCAGATCTTTTATGCGGAACAAAAAATGCCTTCGCGAATTATTTTGAACTTAATTTCTTAACAGGTGGCAACTTTTTTTCGAAAAAGTAAAACCTTTTTGAACATCCACACTCTAAGCCCTTTAATTTGGTGCCTCTATTTTGAAAATCAAACGGACGGTGCGGATCTGAGGGCATTGATTAGCAAATAACTTGAGTTCAATTATTTAACAGGTGGGAACCCTTTTTCGAAAAAATAAAACCTTGTTGCACATCTATAGGCCAAGCGCTTTAATTTGACACCCCAATTTTGAAAATCGAGCGAACGGTGCAGATGTTTTAGGCTGCACAAAAAATGCCTACGCGTTTTATATGTATATAAATAGATAGATAGATATTCTACACCTTATATTAAAAACTTCACAAACTTACGTACGGTGTTCAATTCGTTTTACCATCACACTCTACTTTTTTAACAGAAATAACACAATTAAAGCCTGTTACCACTGAATTAATATTTTCACCACAAAGAACGCAATTAAAGACTTCCAAATCCAGCAAAGTGGGGAAATTGAGAGACCAAACTGACATTTAATTCTGATGAAAAGCTGCTAGTTTCTGCTGGAAAAATTTTTGCCAGCAGCCATTTGCCAGCAAGAAAAACAGCTGATCAAAGTCATCTGTTTTCAATTAATGAAAGTATGGAAATTTATTTTAGATTTAGATTTAGATTTATTATTAAGATTTTTAAGTTTGAAATAACCTATTAGAACTGCAAATGTATAGGAAGAAAGCAAATACTCATTTACTCATGTTTGAATAGCAAATTGCTTTAGAAAAACTTTTAATTTATATTCTTGTTTACTGTTTTATCCTTTTGTATGTAAACAAAATTTCGACCAGCTGTACTAAAAACTTGCAAGGGTTTGCTAGTTTTGCGCTCGCGTACTTTTGCTAACATTTGTCTCTTTGAGAGAGTGCAGATAAAAATTCATTAGAATATGTAGGCCAACCGAGCGCTACTTTAAATAAAAGCCGATGTATGTTCTAGGGATGTTTCGAATGTCATATTTTTGACATTCGCGAATGCGAATGCGAATTTTCAGAATGCGAATGTGCGAATGCGAATGCGAATGTTAGGAATAACATTAACAAAGCTATAATCAACTTAAGTCATCGTTTTTATTACTTAACAATTTTGTAAATTATTAGAACATCAAACGAGTGCTTAACCTATACAGTGTTTAATGTAGTTGTCAAAGTTCAAAAGGTACATATTATATTTCAAAAAAAGGAATTTCGCTGCCTTTTCTCCCAAGAGGCGATTTCTTAGAGGCTCGTATGTTAAGCCGGCTGCACTGAACAATTGCTTACTTGGAACGCTGGCGGGTGAATAGCTCAAATATTTGCGGGCCAGATTTTTCAATTTGGCGTATTTTAGTTTAGTTTTCCACCAGTCGAGAAGATTTTCACCGAGATGAGCTCGTGGAGGATGGTTCCGTGCGCAGAAGTGGAAAACTTTTGACTGCCATTCACCTGGGAGTGGCCAGAAGCGATTCTGTTCAAATCGCAGCTCACAACGTCCGGATATTTATATCCAGGTATCCTCTGGGTAGCAACCAAACACCCGTTTGGGAGCGAGCTAAAGTGAGAAGGCGTAAAACTTCACGTGCACTGGGTTTGGGTCCCGTCACGTTAAAATCCCGCCCAATGAAAAGAAAAAAAACAGCCTCGAACGAGACCCCCTTTTTCTGATGACGACCACGGCAAACGTGGGTATGCACCTGGAATATCCGGACCCTTAATGGGGAAGGTGCCTCTGCCCGGCTGGTTGATGTCCTCGGGAAGACAAAGGCTGACATCACCGCCATCCAAGAAATGCGATGGACGGGGCAAGG
>NW_016158090.1:8014-24528 GCF_001687245.7 Rhagoletis zephyria | reverse complement strand
GTATGGCGCGGAGGCATGGACAATGAAAGCATCTGATGAGGCGGCTCTTGGAGTTTTCGAGAGAAAGATTCTGCGAAATATTTACGGACCTTTACGCGTTGGTGATGGGGAATATCGCAGACGATTTAACGATGAGCTGTATGAGCTTTACAACGATATAGACATAGTGCAGCAAACTAAAATTCAGCGGCTCCGCTGGCTTGGCCATGTCGTTCGAAAGGACAGAAACGCTCCTGCTCTGAAAATATTCAACGCGGGCCGCGATGCTGGTAACAGAGGAAGAGGAAGGCCTCCTCTGCGTTGGAGAGACCAGGTGGAGAAGGACTTGGCTTCACTTGGAATTTCCAATTGGCGTCAGTTAGCTCAGAAGAGAAATGACTGGCGTGCTGTTTTGGACTCGGCCAAAATCGCTTAGGCGGTTACAGCGCCAATTAAGAAGAAGAAGAAGAGCTCGTTTTTCTTTAAGATAAGCCTTCAATTGAGCTTTTATTTCACATTTTTTAATGTCTCCAGATTCTAGGCACATCCAAGCCTTCGCTTTCGCTGGAGGTATCTAAAGATATTTCTAGGTTTCTTATAAGACTCTTAGCAGTACTTGTTGAAGGCCCATCAATGTTTCTTGATATACTACTTAACGGTTTGGCGCGTGAACTCAGACTCAGAGCCATTTCAACAATATTATAGTGGGCTCTCTGCGCATGTACACATTCGCATTCCCAAAATATTCGTGTCATTTAATGCATAACGAATGCAAATCCAAATATTCGCAACATCTCTGGTATGTACTTATTTATATTAGCAATTTATTAGGAAAAAACGTGAGTCTACGTGAGCAGTTTAAGGACTGCTCCGTTTGGTGGTTGTCGAGTTGCATTACTTGTGGACAGTCCGGGTTACCATCTTCCCATTTTCCCACATATATATAAAGGTTTTTTGATACGAGAAACTAATTTCTATGGTTTATTTACGTGCTTTTAACATTACTGCTCCTAGTAATATTTGCAAAGACTAGGAAAACACGTGTCTTCATTTTTGACTGAGAAAAAGGAATTTTAGGCCCACGGCAAACAACTTTTCGGGATATAGGAATGAAAAAAGGACAGTAAAATGAAATCAAAGTTGGAAAAATATTCTGATATAAATACATTTTATTCGTTCAAGGAACTTACACTCGTATGATAAACTACATACCCTAAACCAGTGATTCCCAAAGTGGTCCAGGTGGACCAATGTGCTTCGGTCTTCCAGGCTGAGATAATTGCAATCCCCAAAGCCATGGAAAGGAGTTTACTTGTCTGCAGTGACAACCCAGGTGCACCTAAGGGATTGGCCAGCCCCCTAACAACTTTCAAACTAGTTCGGCAATGCAAGTCTCGACAAAATTATGTTGGTAAACATAACGAACTTGCTTTATGTACTGTGGTTGCCAGGTCACTCAGGAGTACCTGGTAATGAGACATCTGAGCATTTGGCCAGAATTGGCTCAGACCAGCCATCCATCCGCAACCATTTTTAGCACACTCACTATCGGGCATCGAACCAACCATTAGAAACTGGGTGAATACTTCCCTCAGCAATGGCTGGGAGGCATCGCAGGTGGGCAAAACTCATGTTGCCTTCAATCTCTGAATGACTATTTAGTTTTTTCTTTCACTGAGCAGACGACACTGCAGACAACTTGTTGAACTAATAACTGGTCACTTTACGTGGCGCAAACACCTGACTGTGATAGACCTAAATGACAAGTCCATTGGCCCATCCTACCTTGAAGAGGATGAGACGGTGGAACACTTTTTGTGCTTCTTGCTTGCTTAGTTGTTTGTCATCGAATTTTCTAGACTCGTTCTTTTCTCTATTGTCAGTTTTTGAATTAAAAGTTTGGCATAAAAAGCTTAGCCGTTTTGTTGTTTTAAGTTTTGTGTTTTAAAAGTGTGAGTGATAAATTATTTTTCGCTTCACTTTAAAACTCGGAGCGATAAAAATAAAAACGATGCCATCACACAAATTACAAATACTCCACGTAGAAAGTCTGAGTGAGCCAAACATTTGATGAGTTTATGGTGAAGATAATGTAAAGAACGCTAGGGCTCGAAGTGCTCTTAAAAAATGTAACTCCTCAGAGCGGGATAGTACATTTACTGTTTGCAAGTGTGTAATCAAATTATTTTAATAGATAGAAATAAAAAATAATAGAAAGAAAATATTATAGTTTAATATTGGCCACTCCGAGTTTAGTTTTTTAATTTACCCACGATGCAGATTTACATATGTAGTTAGATCTAATCTCCACATTTAGAAATGTATCAGCAGGGGGTCCACCGAAACCGGTAAATTTTTGAAAGGGGTCTACGAGAAAAAAAGTTTGAGAACCTCTGCCCTAAACTAATCAAATCAACTATTAATAAGATCACATGTTTCCATCTTAGCAGACTTCATCATTACCTTCTTCAACGCTAGCACAATTTTTGGTAAAATATCTGTCCTTTGCAGCGATTTTGCGAAGGTGTTCTGGCTTGTTTTTAAAATGTCGTAGAACTAAATATCTTAAGTTGCTTTAACGGCTAAGTCCGCGAATTTTATATATAAAATCAGAGTCTAAAAATAAGCTTCTACTTTTAATCCACCTGGGAAAGAAGAAAATAGCACACAACAAGAAATTACTAAAAAAAACACATACTGAGAATACCAAGCCGCTATAAAAGATACTATAAAGAAATCTACAAAAATAATAAAGGCGAACCAAATACATACTTTGACAACTATGAATCCATCAGCTCCTCCGCTGAATGCATTACATAAAATCCACAAATCAGGCACACCTATGAGACCAACCATAAACCACGAATCGGCCCCAAGCTGCAAACTATCAAAATATTTAAAAACTATACTAAAGGATAACCTTGGATTGCCCAATAAGTACAAAATATCTAATACAACAGAATTGATTGAAAAAATAAAAGTTTCAGTTATCACGATGGATACTTAACTGGAATCATTCGACATAAAAAATCTATACCCATCAATACCCATAACGGAAACAATAGATATCCTATTCAAAATACTGACAGAAAAAACAGGAAACAGAGAAATCGCCGTGGAGATAACTAACACACTCAGAACGACGTTGCGCCAAAACTACTTTAAATTTAATAACAACGTATACATGCAAACAAACGCGCTAGGCATGGGCAACCCCACATCGGCGATCCTTATGGAGGTATTCATGCAGAATTTGGAAGAAAGGTACATGGAGTATCTTACGTCACAACTACGCCAGATACATTGATTGATTCTACGCCAGATACATTGATGACATCATATGTCATATAACAAAGAAAAATGAAGAACAGATATTGGAATACCTCAAAAAACAGCGCAGCAACATAAAGTTCACAATGGAACAAGAAATGGAAGGAAAGCTCAATTACTTAGATCTGACGATCAAAATCAATAAAAACACCAGTGGTCTGCAATATGAAATTTTTAGGAAGCCCACAGCCACAGATACAATAATACTTCGAACCACCCTCATCAGCATAAAAAAGCCGCCTTTAGACAGATGATCAATAGAATTGAGCAAATACCACTAACAAAAGAAGGTTACAAAAACGAACTGAATGCAATATATGCCATAGCGGCTAATAACGGATACAAGAGAGATCTGGTAGAGGAAATCCGAAGGGAGCACAAAAACAGAAAGCCAAACAAAGAAGAAAACAATGACACAAATTGGGCGGTATTAACCTATACTGGAAAGTCAACGTACAAACTAGCAAAGCTGTTCCAGAAACACAACCTTCGCACATCATTCAGAACAAATAACAACGTGGGACGGATACTACGGAACACCACAAATCAAGAAGATCCATTGGATAAACAAGGAGTCTATAAACTAACTTGCAAATGCCAGCATAGTTACATAGGTCAAACAGGACGTAAAATAAAAACAAGATTCCGCGAGCATATAAGAGACTATAACAAAAAGACACAGAAACCGAGCGCAATACCAGAGTCAAATTTTGCTAACCACATGTTTAACAACAAATGTTCACCAACGCAAATAAGAAAGGCAGCGAAACTACTGCATGTACAACATAAAGGCCAAGGACTAAACGTACTAGAAAATATGGAAATATACAAACTAAAAACCTTCGACGGCAAAATAATAAACGAACAAAGAAATACCGCATCGAATGTTATATTCGAACCCTTAAAATTAATTTACGAGAAAACGAAAAATGACAATAAAACAACAGGCATGGACACTCCGAACACACCACAAAGTACCACCAGGACAAAAATCACCGACTTTTACCTACCTGCAGGCAAAAACTATACAGAGACAATATAACGGATGTTAATATCGAGACAGCCTGCTTCTAAAATAAAAAAAATCGACGAAAATCACATTATCTAAGATAAATGAACATAAATTAAGGACAAAAACTCGAACCAGACAGAACGAAAAATTACACTGAAGATGGCACAACGCCGAAACCGGTTTGTCTGCAAACCAAACTTGACAAGGGATGACGGAAATTCGTTTCAAAATAAATAAAAAAAAAACCCCTTGCAGGTGGGGGAAATCAAATCACAGTCAAACTCGATGAGTTTTTGTTTCCATTCTGCAGTCACTAGGGATATTCGTCTTTATCACGACGCTTTACTGTGTCTTCAGATCGTTGAAATATTTCAACACTTCAATCGGGGTGGCATTATCACCTCCGATTTTTAGAGTCGTTTCTGAGAATTATTCGGCCTAATAAATGAATAAATAAAATAATGTAAAAAATATATTTTTTTAAAAACAAGCCTTTATTTAACATGTACAATCAAAGAAATAAAATAAAATAGTGTAAAAAGATTTTTTAGCAAGAAACTTTTGTTAAAACTGCACTAAAATTAATAAAATAAAATAAAATAAGTTAAGCTTTCGTTAAAGTTACTAAAAGCCAAATTACTCAAACTCTTATGAATATTACTAACCATTTGTATTTATTTACTTCGTTTTTTTTTTAAGTTTGTCCCGCGAATAGCGAACCGGCAGTTACATACATATCTCTATACATATGTAAAACCAATTATGCATGTACGCTGAATTCGCCAACAAGCTTTTTTAAAAACGAAGTAAATCAATACAAATTGTTAGTAATTTTCATTAGAGTTTGAGTAAATCCTTTTACCATTTGACTTTAAGTAACCTTAACGCATGCTTAACTTATTTTATTTTATTAATTTTAGTGCACTTTTAACAAAAGTTTCTTGCTAAAAAATCTGTTTACACTATTTTATATTATTCCTTTGATTGTATTGTTAAAAAAAACTTGCTTAACATTTTTTTATATTATTTTAGATTCATTTCAGTACAGTTTTAACAAAAGCTTCTCGCTAAAAAACATTTTTGCACTACTTTATTTTATTCCTTTGATTGTACATGATAAATAAAAGTTTGTTTTACATCATTTTATTTGAACTTTTTAGTGGAATTTTATATAGCACGGACGTAATATTTATACCTTTCATGAGCATGAAATGGTATTATAACTTTGGTCCGATGTTTGTAAGTACCAGAACAAAAAGAGATAGACCCATGAAAATGTATACTTATATGATCAGAACGTCGAGCTGAGTTGATTTAGCCATGTCCGTCTGTCCGTCTGTCCGTCTGTNATGAAGCCTTCGGCATAGCCGAAGACAGCGCTGCTCTTACTTGTTTTATTTAGATCTCACTCTTCATTTATGAGCATAGTACATTTAATATAAGCGGCGTAAATCTGTTCAATCATCTGTTTAGGCTGAGCAGAACACGTTGAGGAGAGGTAGCGAAAAATTTGTGTACGATAGAAAAAGTGACGGAAAGTTGCCAACTGTTGATCTGTGCGGAACTACTCCAGTTCCTGCGTTTCCTGTTATAAAAAGTATTAGACGTTCATCACTCCCTTTTAATTGTTCTGAAATTTCCCTTGTTATGCGCAAAAATATTGCATGCTGTCCATGGCTCTCTGAGCACTATAAAACTGCGTTGCTCTGGTATACCTTCATCGTCATCTTTTTGGTGCCATTGTTCTGCATTGAGTATTTCGAGTGCTCGTATTTATCTGATTGAAAGCGTTTTCTAATTATCTATCGCGTTGTCTGTACATTTCAAGCCGCATATTAGTATCTTTAAGATAAGATTCTGTTCTCTAAGGGACATACTGAACCAGTAAACTATAAAAGTAGTTTTCACTATCACTTCCAAATGTTTACTGTTATACGGTATTTCGTTTCATCGCATCAATCGCACCGAAAACTTATTATGTGCCCAGCAGGTCATAACTAGAGCTCGGATTTTTATGCTAAATAATCCTAAAAATATATACCACTCAACTATAAGAAAAGTGTTTGCCAATTTATACATTTTGATTGACATACATTTTGCTTAAATAACAGCTGCCATCATTGAAGCACTTAAAATCTGCTGTTGGATTCCAACATTTGCTATCTCTAATTTTGATCGCCAGAAATCTTCGATATAATAGCAGACGCCCCTAACAACAGGGAACCACTAATTGCATGCCCGCCACACTGCCAGATTTGGGTGAATACGTATCGCATGTGTTACTCCTCCATGTTGTATAATTTTAGGACCTACTAATTTTCATTTAGAGAATTTTAGCGACGAAAATTTAGCGTAGCGATTGTCAGAATTCCACTTCTGGTTTGAAGCCAGATAATGTAATTCTTTACAGAAATGCCTAAAACCATGCAAAATTGTATGCTTACATATAAATTTATGAAATTTAACAATTGGGAAAGTTAAACAAAGTTGAAACTAATTTCCGGTGTATTATATTATCAAAGAATTCGCATTACAATCCATAATAATATCCCAACGGTTTTTACCCTCCATTCCCGCCCATCCGCACGAGGGGCGCAGTCCGCATGACGTACGGAACCAAGATTTTAAATTTTTGCGCCGAGTCACGATAGGCAGGAGTTTGTTAAGTGTCGAGATCTAAAACTGTTCAGCTACAGAACTAAATTCATCAGCTGATTTTATGTTTCTATGTCAATAATTCACTTATTGAGAGAGGAGAGTATCGCTTTCTTAATGCTGAAAAGCGGATCTGATATATCAAACGTGCTGGAATGAGAGTTAAAATCCTGGCATAAGCAACGGAGTGGGTCGTGCAATTCAAAATTGGTTTTACAAGCTTTCAGAAATATGGGACAAAAGTGTCTTGATACGCGTGAGGGAACATTAAAGCTTACATCAGCCAGAAGAGACGGACTTGAAATTGAGCCTGTCAGTAATTTAACCATAAAAATTATACCAAGCATTTCCCTGCGACTGGCAAGTGTAGGAAGGTTAATAAGTTTTAAGCGACTCGTATAAGGTGGAAGACTATATTGAGAATCCCATCGGAAATTTCTTAAAGCAAAAAGTAGGAATTGTTTTTGAATTGATTCTATCTTGTCTGAGTAAATTTGATACCTTGGATTCCAAACCACCGAGCCGTATTCCAGAATCGGCCTAACTAATGTTGTAAACAGGGTTTTAGTGATATAAGGGTCACTAAATTCTTTTGACCATCGTTTCACAAATGCAAGTACACCTTTAGCCTTGTTGACTGTCACATTAATGTGAAGATTAAAATTAAGCTTAGGATCCATTGTGATACCAAGGTCCACAAAATTGTATACCTGTTCCAGGTTATGGTTACCTATTATATAAGAAACTGGCAGAACAGCTCTTCGCGAGAAGCACATTACTTTACATTTCTTAAGATTTAGAGGCATAAGATTTACTTTACACCAGTAAGCCATGCTGTTTAAGTCTGATTGTAGCAAAGACCTTTCTTTAATTGAAACGTACGATTTATAAAGTTTTACATCATCTGCATACATTAAAATTTTGGAGAATTTTATATCTGTAGAAATATCGTTTATAAAAAGCAAGAACAGAATCGGGCCTAGGTGGCTACCCTGAGGGACTCCTGAAGTAACATCAATGACGTCAGAGATAGTATTTTTAAACAATACCCTTTGTGATCTATCATAGAGGTATGAAGAGATTTAACGTAGAAAATTAGGTGGAAGACCACGAAGATCAAGTTTGCAGATGAGCAACGAGTGGCACACTTTGTCAAATGCTTTACTGAAATCAGTATATATAACATCAACAGTTTTGCTCTCACTAAATGCTTTTGAGATATAGGATGTTAATTCAAGTAAATTTGTAGAAGTTGATTTGCCCTTGCAAAATCCATGTTGACTGTATGAAATGCTTGAAGTGATAGAATGCGTCAACCGATTTGTTATAATTGCTTCAAATAATTTAGGAATTGCAGAAAGCTTAGCTATGCCCCGGTAGTTCTCCACTGAAGACCTGCTACCGCTTTTATGTAAGGGGGTTATGAACGATTCCTTCCATACAGTTGGAAAAACGCCCTCTTTAAGAGACAAATTAAATAAGGCTGTTAACGGCTCATAGAGATAATCAGCACAATTTCTAAGAAAACAAGTGGGGATCTGGTCAGGACCATAACTAAAAGACTGCTTTAAGGACTTCAGGTAAACTAAAACATCATCGGGAGATATTATAGGGTTATGTATTGAGTTAATTGGACTTAGTTTAAAAGGATAGTCAAAGTATGCTTGGGAGTTAGTGGAATAATTGGATTTAAAAAACTGAGCGAACATGTTAGAAATTGTTTGATTATCACCAGAGACGGTATTTTGATACTTCATGGCGGAAGGAAACCCACGTACATTTCGCTTGGAGTTTACGAAATCATAAAATGATTTGGGGTTATATATTATACGTCGTTTGATTTTACACAAGTAATCTTTATAACACTTTTTGTTTAATTCAAAGAACTTATGACGCAAAAGTGAGTATTTTACATAGTATGAGTGTAAGCCGGTTTTTTTGTGTAATCTAAAATAACGTGACTTTCTGTTTTTCAAGTTTCTCAGTTCTTTAGTGAACCATAACTGTGTTTGTTCTTCAGGAACACACATGCGTTTAGGCACATACTTTTCAAATAATCTATGTACAGTAAAATTAAAATGTGCAACGCTTTGCTCAACTTTTTCTTTGTATATAGGCCACGACAATTTAGACAATTCTTTATTCAGTTTTTTAAAGTTGGCTTTCGAAAAATCAAAGCGAATATTTGGTTCGTATGTTTGGACATCGCAATTTTGACCATCGTTTATAATTTCGTAAGATATCTCAATAGCAGGGTGGTAGACATCTTCGGGCAAAACTAGTGGGTCACATTTATTTACAGCCGACTTAGATGCATCATCAACATAAACAAGATCTAATACTTTGCCAAACTTATTGCGAAGTACATTAACTTGATTCAGGCAGAGTTCAGCCATCTCCTCTAAAAATACGTTGTTGCACGCGCTAGACGAGAAAGGTACAATATCATTGTCAATGATGTTCCATGATACATTTGGTAAATTAAAGTCACCCAACACAATCAATGAATCAGAGGGTTTAATCATTGAATTAATTGATTTCAGTAAAGATACATGTTGTGAATACACTGATAAGTCAGATCGGGGAGGAATATAGCATAGAGCTAAGTAAGTAAACCCCCTTCCAACCTGAACACGAATGCATTTGAATTCTGCAGATTCGATGTGTGGAAGACTAACTTCTTCAGATGGTATTGAAGAGTCTACGGCAAAGAGTACGCCACCGCCGACTCTGTCCTCCCGATCTTTTCTGTAGATATGATAATTATTTGAAAGAATCTCTGAATTAAAAGTGTGAGGTTTGAGCCAAGTTTCAGTCAAAGAAATTATATTATAATTGCATTCAAGGCCATTAAGATATAAATTCGTTAATTTAGTATTTATGCCTCTTACGTTTTGATAATAAATACTTAAAGCAGATTTAGTAATCAGTTTTTTGGTTCTGTATTCTGACGGGGAATATTTGCTAAATTATTATTTTTGTTGGGCCTATACTCAAATTCACGAACGAAAGCTCCGGAGGGCCAAAAAGAACTACTAAGCAGCATGTCAAAATTTTCTAAATTTACGTCTATTTTAAATGAAGAAATATTTCTTTCATATTTAAAATTAAATTTTCTGATACTTAAGTTGACAGTTTTAACTTTGGACGAGATGTAAAACTTTATATCGTCCTCGGAAGTATCCCTCGAAAATCTAGATACAAATATAGACTTCTTTGGGGGAACCACAACCAGTCTCCTAGTATCAGACTCGATTACCGGCGGACGGGGTTGAGTAACTGAGTTACTAATTGAGGGTAGAGTAAGCGTTGGAAGATTAGATGGCGGTGCCACAACTTCAACGGGGGACGGGGAAGATACTGCAGGGTCGTTATTATTAGAAGCAGACTTTGATATATGTTCTTTTGAGGAAGATAACTCCGTTGTCTGTGGACATGGAGAAGAAAGATTAATTAAGTCATTCGGAAGATTGTTCTGACGTGGAACGGTCCTTTCATTAGGCGGACTATGAAGACGCTTACGTTTTGACACATGAATGTCCTTCATCGATTGTACGGTATCTAAGCATTTAAAAGATTTAAATACATTTTCGTAATGTTTAAATTTTTCGGTCAGTACCGACAACTCTCTCCCTACCTCAGAAAACCCATTTCTGGTTTGCCTAAACAACTTAAAGAGATCAACTTCGGTTGACCTGCACTTTAAGCAAGACCAGCGAAGACCTTTGCCATCATTAATAGCGTCCAGAATTCTTCCTGTCAAACCAGCACATTTTAGATGGCAAATACCATCACAGAGCCAGCACGATAAGTAGCGTTCAGATTCGCTTTTGATTTGGCAGTTATCAAGATCACACTTCATATTGAAAGATTTAATAACACTTATGTTAATAAAACGACAAGCAAAAAAAGTTTAACACAACACACACAACAATTTAGGAGCTGATGTATTTAGCTTAAAAATATATGTAGCGAACAGTTTGAGTATCACTGTATTGTGACACTTAATAAACGCAGCGCAAACAGCTGTGACAAGAAATACTAAACGAAGTAAACAAAAAGAGCAAAAAGAAATGTGCAAAAATAGAAACGATCTCAGTTAACTACAAAGGAATAACAACAACAATGATAACAACAAATGACTCGGCAAGATTAGATGTAAGCTAGTGAAATTTAATTAAATTTAATAAAAACCACAAAAATCACAAAACTTTCACTTAGCTTCGGTTATTATCACACTAGGATGCTCGTAGGCACTTTTTATAGCAACTTTTACTCAAAATTAGCACAATAAAATTTGCAAAATACAAAGACCAATCAAGGCACAAAATAAGTAGAACTTCACAGCTTGACGTTTGCGACAGTATACAGAACTTAAAGCATTTAAGCCCATAGTAAAACCATGGAAACAAAAAGTGAACCGGTTCGGGGAGAATGATAAGGCTGAATGAGAATGTGTGTGTGAGTTTGAATTTTGAATTTTAAAATTATATTGTTGGCAAACGTCAGACTGCCTCTCAATGGTTTTACCTTGTTATGTTTTTATCATGATTACAAATATAGCTAACATAACATTTAGTAAAACTAAAACACAGCTAGTAAAATAAAAAGAAATTAACTGCGTATAACGATTCATTATAATGTACAGACTTATCCGAATGTATGTCTCTTTACACATGCATACATATCGTCACTAGATACCAATAAAGACGCGAGCTCAAAAGTTGACAGCGAAAAAAGACGCATAAAAAAAATTTCGGCGAAGAAATAGGGCTTGTTCGAGTTGCAATCACAACCGCAGTGTTGCGCGAATTATTAAAGTATCGCGTTCTGTGTGAATTTCTAGCAATGTATTATCAGTTGGGCAGTTGCAACCATGTTGCCATTTCTCATCAGTACAGCAGTAATGCCGCTTTTATTACGTGCCTCGAACAGGCCCAGACTTTTAACATAGGTGACGGCAAAAAAAGCCGGTTAACCTCTTTGACGGCGAAGAAATACGCATAAACTTATATTCGCGGTCTACTATGTTTGCGAGTGAACAGTATACGAAATCCCTAAAGAGTTTTTCCGGAATGAGATTGAAGTCATGTTTACGCGTCTTTTCGCAAATTTTTTTCACGCGCCCTTTTTTCGTCGTCAAAACACCCGAGCTTCTCTTTCGTGTTTAGTGACGATATTATTATTATCACGTCGGAGATACTCGCGCTGCGACTTAAGAAGACATATTGTGCTAAATCCTAATTGTAATCACTCCAACCTTGGGCTATTTAAAAAGCTCAGCACTTTGAATGATGCCATGTTCCAAATTTAAGATGGAGAAGACAATCGTTCTCCCAGGTGTATCAATCTACGATTCATGCTTCGTGGGCAGGCACATAGAATATACTCTGGGGTTTCCTTCACCAGCCCACAAAACCCACAATCCGTCTCTATAGAGAGACCCATTTAATTCCAACAGCACGTTAACTTGCAGTGTGATGTCAGGTTGCCAGTAAGAGGTATAAGTTCAAGGTGTCTTTCGGAATTCCCCTGGAAAGAGTTATGCATCTCTCTAATTGTCTTTTTCCCTTTGACTTCCGCCAGTGGGCAGATATTGGAGGTTATTCCCAGCTAGTTTCTAAGTAGGTCTTCGGTGCATCCTTTAGATGTACCGCAGAAAGGCTCGGGACCACGCAGACGCATTTGTGCTACACACTTTGCGAGACAGTCAGCCCTTTCGTTGCCTTCAAACCCTTCATGTCCCTGAACCCTCCACAGCCTTAGGCTATTGTGGGCTCCCAGGTGGTTCAAGAGTTCACAAGCCTTGATGCCGTTTAAAAAGACTGTAAGGCCTGTAACACTGCCTGACTATCCGACACAATATTTATTCTGGCTACATTTTCCTTCTACGAAGGCATTCGCGAACACAGACTTCGATTGGGAAGACTTCCGCCTGGAATATGGTTAGGTATGAGCCCATTGGCAGACTTTTTTGGAATCTTAGTCCAAGTACGCCATAAATTATATCGCTACCTAAAGGTGAAAAGGTGCCAAGTCCATTTTTTCCAAACTTAAGTGTTTGATGCGGAATGGCAGGTAATATGAAACTACGTCGATTTTTCGTCTCTCCTGAAGAATTTGCAAAAATGGACTTGGCACCTTTTCACCGTTACGTGACGTATTGTATATTGACAATAATAAGGGTATAAGTTTGTACTTAGAAATCAGGTATATTTACATGTTTGCGGCCGCCGTTTTACTAAGGCATCGGTAAAATATTCGTGTAAAAAAGGTTGCTAAAATGTTAAGAGATACATATTTTCTGTTTTTCGCAAATAACTATTACTCATTGTCCCGAAACCTACCAAAATCCAATCAAGCCCATGTGTGGCAACACTGATCACATGCTTGATTTAGTGCATTGTGCGCAATGTTGGCAATGAGGCGATAGCAGGACTCAAAGGCTATGCAGCGCTACCTCGATGGCATTGCTTGTTGCATGCGTTAAGAATTGTCCATATGTACATATGTGAAAAAAGAATTTGGTAAAAAATACGATTTATTTTATGTAACTTTCGTGAGATAGGTTTTTGGAAGCGTATGATTACATATAAGTGATGTTTATTTGATGATTTTTTTTTGATGTTTATTAATATTTAGTGATGAGGTCTACTATTGAAATGAGTTAGAATGTGATCATATATATATCAAACATGTGCTCATTGGTTAAGGAACAAAAAAAGGATTACTGACTAATTAATAAAAGTGTTTAAAACTAATTTACCTTAAATCAATTGTCTTCCAATAAAATGATATTATGGAACCAACTTACAAAATTTCAGCCAAATCCAACAAAACTTGATGGAAATATATCTAATTGGTTTTAAAGTTGCATTTAAAGTCCGCAGTTTGCGGAAAATAAACAACAGCGTTGAGCGGCCTCTAAATCTTGTTCAAATAAGCTTAAAATTTAGGGGGAACTTGTCTTCATATTATCTTCAAGAATCCGAACTTTCTCAGTCGAAATTCAAAAGTCTTTTCGTTATGAATCACCCTAATGTACTTACATATCGATGCCTGAGTGGAAGATCAACCTATCTCGGCAGCCAGTTCGAAAACGCTCTATCTCAAAAAACTTTTCAAGAACGGCCTATTTCAGAATTTAATTGAAAAACACCATATCTCTAAATTCGGTTCAAAAACGCCCTATCTCACTTCAAAATGTATTGAAAATATGCTGATATAGGGCGTTTTTGAAACGAATTCTGAAATAGGGCGTTCTTGAAAAGTTTTTTGAGATAAAGCGTTTTCGAACTGGCTGCCAAGATAGGTCGATCTTCAACTCAGCCATCGATATATTGAATGCATTCAAGTTAAAAATTGTTAAGAATGAAAGTCATTACTTACCTTGAAAAATTATAAATATTAATGGTATTTCCATCCAGTGAAACATGTCGAAGGATTTTGTAAAGCCTTTAACATACGCCAATTTAAATTTGCAAAATCCCGTGCATTTTGGACACAGTCAGTTATAGCATATCTGCAAAAATAGAGTATTTACTTAAATACAGATGCTCGTTTTTTATGCTGTGGAAAACTATCCACTGAGGTATTAAACCTAAATTACAATTAGAAATGCCCAATGGCCTGAAATAAGCACTTAAACGGAAGCTACAGGGATCACTTTATCATAGCTTCTCATTCGAATTTTCCAAAAAATGTTTGAAGTAAAACTTCTTAATCGAATTCGGAGATGTTTGCGTTAAATATTTAACACCAAGTCATAAAATCTGTATCGTTCGTTCAATTTTCAAAAAGGAGGCAAGTGTCAAATGAAAGGGCTTGCCATGTGGATGTGTAATATGGTTTTAGTTTTGTGCCATATGTAAGAAAATCAGAATCAAATTATTAGATAAGTTAAATAAATTACCCCTATACGGGTATCAATCGAAATGGTTTTGAATAAACTTAATTATTTAATTACATTTAGGAGGGGTGCCTCCAGTTTGAAAAATCGAATCTAGTTAAATAAGTGTTGTGTTTAAAATACTATGCAACAATTTAAATATTTTTGAGGTGCTTGAACAGAGTGGCCACCTGTTTAAAAAGTTAAACTCAAATTACACTGTGGGACAGCCGAAACCAGCACGGACTTTCTTGACATTTTCTGAAAGCATACCCATCCATTAGTAAAACACTCGGTTGATTTGCAAAAGTTAGCTCGTATTTTTATTTTATAGCCTACTAAAGTTTTCATGTCTCGGCCTGAGTAGTGTTCAGAAAAGACGAAAAAATAGTTAAGATAAATGTCTGAGCGAATTTAAAGGTTAAAAGCGTCAGTTTGACCCTTACTT
Organism: Rhagoletis zephyria; assembly: GCF_001687245.7. Lineage (NCBI taxonomy): Eukaryota > Metazoa > Arthropoda > Insecta > Diptera > Tephritidae > Rhagoletis > Rhagoletis zephyria. Next base: position 9,216 of record NW_016158090.1, on the reverse strand, counting down.
CAATAAATCCCGCAAAAAACAAATTTGGAAGGTCGTTAGAGGATTGATATATTCTAGAAAATCATTCTCCGGAAAATTTTACTAGGGGTCTTCTCAGGCAAAAGCTTCGTGCTACCAACGTAAAAGCCTCTAAAAGTTTAAAATAAAAAATCAACAAAAAACTATTTTTATAAAAAAAATTTTTTAAATTTTCTTGCCACAGATTTTTTTTCTCGATGCATCAGATCGAAAAACATGTATTTTTTTACTTGCATCTCTAAGACAAATGGAGTGCCACAAACAGTGATGGTAAATGTGGCCAGAGAGAAGAAAGTTGAAGAGTTGATTTTTTGGAAATAAAGATGAAATTCGAATTTTTCTAGAAAAATTCGATTTTATCCGAATTTTAGTAACACAAAGTTCGACTTCAAAAATTCGCCATTTTGGAGCTAAAATTCGAATATCGAATTTACCCATCCTTAAGCTAAACAGCCCGAAGGTGGCCAAGCAAGCGCCCCCATACTGGGATACATAGTAAATATGTATGTATTAAACTCCTGCGCAATTCCATTTAAACGGCCTAACAAGACATCCGATCGCCGCGCAAATACTTTCCCTCCTTTACTCTCATCGTTCGGGTCAAGTGTGAGTAAGCATAAACCAGTTTCTGCAAGCGTACGTAAACTACCGATCAATAGCAAGACGCGTAGAGTATTTACTTTGCCTTCCGCAACTACTGCGAGTAAAAGGTATTTGACAGTAGAGTACTCTACTGGTAGTACTTGAGTATTTTCGAAGAAAACATACATTTGTGGTATCTGAATACAACTAAGGATAGAAATGTAGTGGGGCCATGAAGGGAGCGACGAGCAAAACGTACTTTCAACTAAAATGCTGATATACATACCTAAGTACATATCACACACCGTCTTCAAAAGAGTCACAACTCAAAATTTGGCATTATTGAGATTATGCGCTCAAAATGTACGCAGAGCTTTTATTTACCTTTCAGCAGAATCTGGAGCAAATTTTGTTATAATTTGTTAAAAAAAAAACCTAAGGTAAAGTAGCCCTTGCCCATATGATTATCATGTGTTAAGAAATAGTTTTTCGCATTTTCTGACAAACGTATTATTTTGAGTTGTGACTCTTCACCTACCAAATTTGATCCGGATATCTCTAAAACTGAGAGACTAGATTGCATACAAACAGACAGACAGACG
>NW_016158090.1:0-6710 GCF_001687245.7 Rhagoletis zephyria | reverse complement strand
TTGAAGACGGTGTGCGATATGTATGTATGTTTTTTTTTTTTTTTTTTGTAGAGGTGGCACAAAGCATTGAAAGCCGAAAAGTGTGGGACTTGCCTTTCAGCTCACCGCACTAAAAACCCACCCCTGCTCCGTTTCCCTCCCACCGTGGAACTACCGTAAGGTATTACTTCGCGGAGTGGGAGCGGCCTATTGCCAATCTATGAAATTCTGCGGAGTTGTTCCGCTCGACGCAATTTAGATGAAATTGTGCTTGCCAAATTGCAAACAACGGACCAGTTATCTTCTGACTCAAGCATAGTATCCACAAGGTTATGAACCGTAAGTGGCCTCCCCACCTTCCTGCTCGAGTCATCCCTTTCGATTGCAAACCTCGGACAGACGAAAAAGCAGTGTTCAGCGTCTTCAATAATATCCTTTGCACAGAAGGTGCAGAAGGGATCGTCTTCGTGCTTAAATCGGTATAAATATGATTTAAAGCGCCCATGCCCTGTCAATATTTGGGTCAAATGGAAGTCCACTTCCCCATGCTCCCTACTTACCCACCTTGATGTCGAGGGTATGAGGCGGTGCGTCCAACGACCGCTGGCTGCGCGGTCCCACCTCGTTTGCCATTGCTGCAAGCACCTCTGTGTCACCTCTTCGCGTCTCGTTCGGTTTATAGGCCTGGGGCCTGTCACTTCCACTAGAATGTCAATGGGGCAGAGTCCTGCCACCACTAGTGCTGCTTCTTCAGACGTAGTTCGGAATGCACTGCATACTTTGATAGCGCAAAATCTGTGCAAAGACCTTGCTTCTCGTACATATGACGTCTTGCTGAACGCTTCATACCAGATTTGTGCACCATAGAGCAGCACACTGCGCACGACGCTTGCGTATAGCTGCCTACGCTGTTGTTTCGGGCCTCCTACGTTCAGCATAACCCTTGTTAGTGCCCCTGCCACCTTTTCGGCTTTCTCGACAGCATAATCAATGTGCGTCTTGAAGGTAAGCCTCGCATCAAACATTATGCCTAGGTATTTTAGGGCCACACATGATATTCCAAAGTATTGGACCCAGAACCGAACCCTGTGGTACTCCAGCCGAGACTTTATGTTCTTTGACACCGTTCCCCGTATTGTACAGTAGCACTCTATTTGCTAGGTAGTTGTCTACAATCTTGCGAAGGTATGCGGGTACCTCGAATCTGCGTAGAGCAGCGTTTATGTGTTTCCAACTTGCAGTGTTGAAAGCATTTTTTACATCGAGGGTGACAAGCAAGCAGTACTCCTTTGCTCCTCCCTTCCACCTTTCGCCACTGATTGCATCTTCCGCCAACAGCTTTACTAAACTGGCTACATCTACAGTTGACCACCCCTTTCTGAAGCCGAACTGTGTCTCTGAGAGGCCTCCCTTTTCCTCTATTGCTTCTAGCAGTCTATCGCTGATTATGCGTTCGACCAACTTGCCCGTCGTATCCAACATGCATATAGGACGATATGCTGAGGGATCTTCTGGTGGCTTCCCAGTTTTCGGCAATAGAACTAGCCGCTGGCGCTTCCATGCATCAGGAAATACTCCTTCTTTAAAGCATTCGTTAAAACTATCGACGAACACTTTAGGGTTCGCAGCTACAGCAAGCTTGAGGACACGATTTGGAATTGCATCCGGCCCCGGTGATTTTTTATCTTTAAATCGCTTGGCCGCAAGAAGTACTTCTTCCGTGCTCACCATGGGAAACTCGAACATCGTAGCAGGAAAGATTTCTCTCGCAAAACTTGGTTGCATTGGGAATAACGCCTTTATTATCGTCTCCAGCTTATTTGGGCATAATACCTGTGGTCGAACCGACGCCTTCAGCCTTTTCGTCACAACTTTATATGCTAAGCCCCAGGGGTCATTTTGGACGCTTTCACACAAGCTAGTAAAGCACTTTCGCTTGCTGAGCTTAATGGCTTGTTTTAGCTCTGTATATAGCATGTTCGCCGGTAAAGCTTTCAGACCTTCTGGCACGCTGGTAGTTTCTTCTCGCTCTGTTGCATTGCAGTCGCAAGTCCGCTATTTGCTCATTCCACCAATAAACTGGTGCACGTCGGCTGGTCGGGTAATTTTTCTTCATCGAAGCGTCGCACGCTTGAGTGATTTTGGCCATGAGGTAGTTCGTCATGTTATAGCTCCGTAGGGTAACGAAATTCCAGACATCATGGCTACTAGCGCCTCTTCGTCTAGAGAGTTGACCTTCCAACCTGTTATTGCTCTTGCACTGACTTTTCTGCTCTCTCTCTCCTCTTGTATCGAGAAAATGATAGCCATGTGGTCGCTATGAGTGTACTCATCGCTAACCTCCCAAGACGTGTGTCGAAACAGCCTGCTGCTGATAAATGTGAGGTCAATAGTGGACCCCACCCCATCCTTGCTGAATGTAAATTTGGTACCCGAGTTGCATAATGCCACATCCAGAGACGATAATGCTGCAAGAAGAGCTCTTCCTCTGACGTTAGTTCGTCGGCTTCCCCATTGCAAGGCCCAAGCATTGAAGTCGCCGGCTATTAATACGGGTGATCTAGTCCGGGCATCAAAGGTAAGCTTATCCATGACGGCTTCGAATTCATCGAGGGTAAAACTAGGCGGTATGTAGCAGCTATATACAACTAATCCAGAGACTCGAACACATACAAAACCTACGTCTGCCTTGAGTTGTTCCATATGAAGGGGCGTTATGGCGCAGCTCCACACCGCTGCTCGACCGGCATCGTCCTGGGCCCATAGCTGACAATCCCCCACCTTGTATGGTTCACTTAGTAGCGCTATGTCAACATTGTGGTCAATCACCGTCTGCTCCAATAGCTCATGTGCAGCTTTGCAGTGGTTCAGGTTAAGCTGCAAGACCTTCATGATGTCCTTGATTTTTGTATCGCCTCTATATAGTACGGGCAGTCTTTTCCGCCTGTCCTGTGCCTTACGTCTGGCTTTTTGTTTCTGGAGCAGATTACGCACCGTTTCTCCTTCTTACATACGTTGGCTCTATGGCCTATATCACCGCAATTGAAGCACGCCCCTTTCGAATCGTGAATGCTTTTACAGTTTCTTGCCAGGTGGCCAAACTCTAAACATTTGAAACATTGCGTCGGGTGCATTTTTAGTCTTATTCGAGAGATTACCCACCCTACCCGAACTTTGCCCACTGCGATCAATTTGCTCGCCATGGCGGCTGGCAGCAGCAGGGTTGCTGTCTTCGTACCGCTGTACGCGCTTCTTAATGACTTGACGGCTTCTACCGAGATTTTTCTGCCATCGACCTCCCTTTCTAAGGCAGAACAGAGCTCTTGTTTGCTTATTAGCTCGTCTAAGTCCTTAACTTCTACCGCGGTTTTTGCGGTCAGGGTCTCTACCGTCGCTTTCTCTCCCAGCGTTTCCTTGACCGCTTGTTGAACCTCCACTGTTTGCGAATCCGTGGGTTTGGCCAATTGGAGGAGTAGGTCCCCATTGCCGGTTTTGCGTACTTTGGTTACCACGTCTTCCAGATGTTTTAGTTGTGGTTCGTTTTTTAAACCTCGCAATATTTCTGCATACGAACTTCCGTCACGACTTTTTATTACTATAACATCCGGCTTTGGCAACTTGGGCTTCGGCTTCGACCTTTTCTTTCCTTCTGACAGACGGACAGACGGACATGGCTAAATCAACTCAGCTCGACGTTCTGATCATATAAGTATACATTTTCATGGGTCTATCTCTTTTTGTTCTGGTACTTACAAACATCGGACCAAAGTTATAATACCATTTCATGCTCATGAAAGGTATAAAAAGCTATCAATGGGTAGGTTCAGAAGGCGCAGCAGTTGAGCGCAACCGTTGCTAAAAAAAAAAATCAGTGATCGTTATGCGTCTTCTGAACGACTTCATACATGTCAAATTCAACTCTCAAAGGTACACACCAACATGTTGTCTCAAATGATCAGAAAAATAGTTCGATCATCTAACACGCAACTTTTCAGTTGATCAGAAGTACGCAACAACGCGTTCAGAAGGTGCAATCGCACCAGTTACTGAGCTGAGTTGTATAGAAAATTAGAAACGAGAAATAATACTTTCATAAAAATATAAGTGATGCTTTCCATTTCCAGACAACCGGTCAGGTACGAGCATGATTTTTAACTTCGACCAAACTCAAATACGTTGTTTATTGATCCAAATAATGAGACACGTATTTTTTCTTTTGGCTCGGAAAAATTTTTCGNAGTTGTATAGAAAATTAGAAACGAGAAATAATACTTTCATAAAAATATAAGTGATGCTTTCCATTTCCAGACAACCGGTCAGGTACGAGCATGATTTTTAACTTCGACCAAACTCAAATACGTTGTTTATTGATCCAAATAATGAGACACGTATTTTTTCTTTTGGCTCGGAAAAATTTTTCGGCCGAATTAAACGCGATTTTGTTTTTCAGGCAAAAATCGATTATTCGAATTGACAGTGAGAATTTTTTTTTTAAATTTAATTTCTCAAAAAGCGTATTTTTTTTTTCTCCAAACTGTTTTTACCGGGAAATGGACACTTTGAACTACAATCAACCCAAATCTCTAATAGCGAAGATTTTTTTTCTGAGTTATAATTTTTTATAGAAAAATTATCGTTTTTGTGGTACATACTACAATATTCTTATATTGTTTAACTAAATGGAACATATGTATGTAATATATCAGCAAAAAGTACAGCCGTGATAATTTTTTGTGTATCAAATAGATATTAGAACACACTTTCCACCATACAATTTCGAAATACAAAATCACATTTTCCCGCTTTTTATAATATGATAAAAGCTGCTTCGGCCGTTGCTATGTAAGATTCGAACTTTTTTGTAATAATATTTAAGTATATAGTGAAAACTTTTAATAAAAAGAAATTTTCTGTTTTTTCATAATGTGAAATGCTAACATTTTAAAAGAAAAAACTTCATAAGTGTTCCATACTTCCTATGAAGTTTTCAAATACAACTGAATGCAATCAACGCACTCAAGTACTCTGGAAAAGCGGAACAGTATTTTATATAGCAGAGCACTGTTGAGTAACATGGCTCAGTACCTCAAATGTATGATGTTCTCTTTTTTTGTTCCTATCTTTTAAAGTACTCTAAAATTTATGTTCCATTTACTTATGTACATATATGAAGAGTATTTCGGCAGGTATATTTGCAGTCCTTTAATTTGTATTTAGTTTATTGACAGATTTTACAATACGAAATTACTTTAGTTGTATGGAGAAATTTTTTTGTTACACTATGTTCTCATTACAGCATAAATTACTTTGTTTCGCACACATTTTCTTTCATAATTTCTGTAGCATGTGTACTAGGGATGTTAATTTTTCGATTTTTACGATCCCGAGATTTTCGGGATGTCGTTGGTTCAATCCCGGGATCCCGGGTTCAGTCCCGAGATTTAGATATTTATTAATTTTCAACACCTTAACATGAAAAAATGCATCAATATGGTTTGAGAAGCTCTCCTACCATATAATCAGTGTTGCCAGAACTTTTTGGATGAGCCGGCTAAATTGGCAAATAAAACCGGCTAAAATGTTTCAACTAAATCTCACATGTTTTATTTACATAAATCACGAGTAAAAAGACTATTTCTTGGAGAGAAGTTACAAATTCGAGCCGGGAAAATTTTTGCCAGCAAGAATTTGCAATTAGCAAAAACATATGATTGTGGCACATGGTTGGATTTTTTGTCGACGATAATTTGAATAAACAAGTTCGTTAAATTTAAAAATTTACATACTGGAGCGATTTTAAAATGAAAAATGTAAGTTAATACTTAGTTACTTAATTAATTTAGTTAATTCCAATGATTTGAAAGGTATTCGGCAAAAAAACTGTATTCTTAATCGGAATGCATTCTCAACCAGAGTCGATATAGTAAACCCGACAAAGAAATCGAAACGTACATTGAAGAAAGTCGGACTGACAAGACATATACACGTAGATCCTGTTTTTTGCCCCTCTGAAAGAATTTAAAAAATTCTATACAATTTTCTTTTGTTTGAAATGCAACCGTGGACACTAGCTCGCAAAAAAACTTGCAAATTTGCGTTCGTACAGAAAATTGCAAGTTTCTCTACATGAGAAAGAATTTGGGAGCATTTTTTCTATCTGATATTTTGAGTGATAATTCTCGCTGGCCTTTTCAGACTGACCGATTCTCAATACATTCAAATAGAAACCAATACACACAAAAACGCTGTAAAAATTTCCCTTCAATTTTAAGGCAGTAAAACAACGACCTTAAGTTAACATCAACCGAGGCCATATGTTGACAAGGGATGCAAAATCACAGTTATACATAAGAACTGGTCAGATTTTTCAGAAATCCCTTCAATTCTGATGTAAACTATGATGCCAAAAGACTGCAGATCTCCCATTTAGATGACCGGTCATATGACCGGCAGATGTCTCGTAGGATTCCCAGAGAGTTTTGTTTTACATATAAATTTTTATTTTTATTTTGATTCAATTCAGTGTTGGTTCCTTTAATTCAAGTTGGCATTCGGTTTTTGGAATTTACATAAATTCTCAGCAAAAAAGTTTGTTTAAAAAAATACATATGTATGTGTACTAGGGCGGGTCGATTTAAAAATCGCTCATTGCTCTGTGAAAATCGTATTCTAGGATCAAAATAAGAAACTTTGCCGAAGGAACCATACCTCTAAAACGAATTCTGATGTCC
>NW_016158089.1:132828-165209 GCF_001687245.7 Rhagoletis zephyria | reverse complement strand
TATGAGGGGGAAAACTATTTTTTTATAGAAATGGTATAGAATCCTTAAAAGTCAAAATGTTTCAATTGTTACACCCTTTTTCTCCTCAGAAGACTTCAAAGAATATTACACAATTGTTTATTTAACCTTTTTTTAATATTCACGGTTTTTATGGGTCCCCTCATTGCAACTGTTAGGGTTTTCGGGTGAGCCATAAAAAATTGTTATTTTTAAAATATGGATAAATAAACAATTGGGTATTATTTCTTAAAGTCTTCTGAAGAGAAACAGAGTTTGCCGATTGAAAAATATTGATTTTCAAGCCACACTATACAATTTCTACGAAGTTTCTAAATATTTCTTTATTTAAAAAAAAAAAAGAAAAAAAAAAGGGTTTATTTTTTTCGATATAGAACAATCCTAGGATGTGATAGCATGAAAGTCCCGACTTTACTCTCTTTAGAAATTGATAAATAAACTAAAGCATATAGCCAGAAATATTAGAATATCATAATAAATTACTTCAACTATTGATAATGCATGTCAATTTATATTTCAAAATTGTAATATTAATTAAATATTTTTCTTAGTGATAAGCGATTGCTGAGAAAGCAGTGATGTCATGCATCTCTCACATACATACATAAATATGAAGGCATGTAAAAGGCAGCAGTACATATGTAGGATTGTTGTACGTGGTATGTCTTACAAGCTTTCACTTATCGCTTCGTAATCGATAGCAGGGTGAACATGCCAAGCACTACTGATAACAGAGTGGTAATGCTCATATACTCGTGTCTACAAGTATCTACATATGTACATACATATGTTTGCAAAATTTTAAGTGCTTAGCGGAAGATAAAAAATTTGATTAAAAAATTTAGTTATGTCCGTTTATTTGTGTATGCAATAAAGTAGGCGATGACGTACGAACTAATCACTGCATTGAGGAAAAACACTTTGATGAGAGGAAAAATTCGACGGGAGACTTCGCTATTATCATTGTNAATACATTTATTTATTAAATGTTGATGGTATATTTATTAAATGATAAATATAAATGAGGAGCAATAGAGTGAAAGGCAGTGTCGAATAGGGGCCATCGACATGGTCGCGAAAATACGCAACATAATTTACCATTTCTCGCGGTTGCACAGTGGTGCAAAACTGGAATTTACTATTCAAAATAGTCCAGCGCCTTTATTTTAAACCCGATATGGTTATTCTTTTTTTTTAATAAAATAAAATTTAGAAGAGAGGTGTTGAGATTTTTAAATTTTGGTTCGTTAGTATTAAATTTTTTAGCGCGAAATAGCAGTTTTGAAGAAAATCGATTGCAAGGTTCCTGTTAATAAATGTTGCGTAATAAAAACAAGTTGAAAACAATTATGGGTTCACAAAAATGAAAAAAAAAACTAAAAAGGGCATACTCCTTGAATTATAACCGATAGATTTTCTTAATAAATATCTAGTTTTCATTTCAAATTTTGGTTCCTTAGTTTGAAATTTTGCGGAGTTTTTAATAATTTTGCACAAAGTATGAAATTTGGATTTAAAAAGTTGAAAAAATCCTTTAAATTCTTGCAAAATAGTCCAGCGTTTTAAGTTGCTAAAAAATCGTGTTGATTTTTAATAAACTTTTGCTAACATTTTGAGCAAACCTGATCCATGCATGCCATAAAATGCCTTGCAATCAGCTATAAAACTGCATACCCAAATTTTTGTTAATTAAAAAAAAAAAATATACTTTTCGTCAAAAGTTTTTTATGACATTTAAAATTTTCCTTTCGATTTTCGATTTTTTTTTCGTTTTGGGGGCGCCTTACAATTGCTTTCAACAAATTCTTATTATGTAACATTTATTAACAGGAACAGAAGAATCGACTTACTTCGAAACTGCTAATTTCTCCGCACTTTGTACTAAAAAATTTTATGAAAACAAATGAAAATTCAGAAATCGCACACAACAGGTCTCTTCTAAATTTTCTTTAGCATTCATTTAAAAAAAATACTCAAAAAAATTAAAAATTAAGGCTTTTGGCTATTTTGAACGGTAAATTCCAACTTGAGACCACTGTGCGTTGCCTTTAAATTCGTTGACAAACAAATTTAAGATGTTTCCGTACACAATACAGATGGTCGGACAGCTATATATATACAATAACAAAAACCAATTTGGGGCAACCAATAAGCTTCGTGCTTTTCATAAGACACCACTTTGTCCACAAAAAGTGAAGATGTGGTGCTATGTTTACTTAAAACATTCGATTTTGAAAACCACTATGAAAACGCAGTAACCGTCACTGGCGAACGAAACAGGGCCCTGTTGCAGGAGGCCTCTATACCAAAACTGAATGAGTTGAAACTCGAAGATATGTATTTGATTCTCGTAAAGCATTCAACACAATGGAGATTTTGAAACACACTTTTCCAAGCCGTTTTCTCTCTCGATTTGAGGAATTTTGGTTGGCTTGTGAGATGACCTGATCAGACGGCCACAGATTGCTTCTGCTGCGATACATATTTTAAGAGGCGTAAATAAGCCGCAAAACTTCCAGGCTAACAAGACCAACATTCGCTACGCGAATTGAAGAATTTTAACTGGGATTACTTTTAAGGTTTCTAATAGGGCGTCGATTTGCCTGCGAAAGAAAAAAATCGACTGCAACAAACTTTCTCTACGATCAACGTAATCTGATTAGCTCATGTTTTAAGATATGTACCCTGAGTACAAATACACTTTATACCGCCTTTTTGGCTAATAAAGTATTTTGAAATAACAGACCTTTGTAAAAGGGGTGCCGATCAAATTCAGAATAAATATCTTTACCACTTTTCTTTGCTCTTATGTACTTAAACTTAGGCCCGGTCGAGGTAGCCCAGTCAAGACAACAGCCATCCCCATTTACTCGTTCTCGAGTTAAGAAGCATCAATAATACATGCGAATGAGGCTCTTCCAACTCGACACCTCATCGAACCTCATCGAAGCATTATGAAAGGGAAACGTTTAAGGTGCTCTAGAATGAGGTAAGAACCGAGAAAATTTTCTTAATCAAATCTTAATTATCGACTAAAAATCTAATGGCAATTAAGGTAAGCCAAATTGTAAAGTAAATAAACATCCCCTTCCAGTTGACATCTTCCCGCAATGCCTTTGTCGACTGATTTATATTGGACCTTCAAACAATACTACGACTTAACACCGGTTTTGCAATCGCTTAAAACTTGCACTTTTCTGTACTAAAATTTTATAGGCTACAAGACTGCATACTCAAAACAATTCTAAAAAACATTTGAAAATTTGTAATGCACACATTTTACTCAACGTCGGTTTAAAAAAAAATTCCATACTCAGAGCTGGCATTGTGATTTTTTTGAATTTTTTTTTGGAGGATGGTTCCGAAAATTTGTAATGCACACATTTTACTCAACGTCGGTTTAAAAAAAAATTCCATACTCAGAGCTGGCATTGTGATTTTTTTGAATTTTTTTTTGGAGGATGGTTCCGTGCGCAGAAGTGGAAAACTTTTGACTGCCATTCACCTGGGAGTGGCCAGAAGCGATTCTTGTGCGTACGGTTCAAATCGCAGCTCACAACGTCCGGATATTTATATCCACGTATCCTCTGGGTAGCAACCAAACACCCGTTTGGGAGCGAGCTAAAGTGAGAAGGCGTAAAACTTCGCGTGCGCTGGGTTTGGGTCCCGCCACGTTAAAACCCCGCCCAATGAAAAATTCCAACAAGCCTCGGATGAGACCCCCTTTTTCTGATGACGACCACGGCAAACGTATAAAGGACTATGATTTAAGGGTATGCACCTGGAATATCCGGACCCTTAATGGGGAAGGTGCCTCTGCCCGGCTGGTTGATGTCCTCGGGAAGACAAAGGCTGACATCACCGCCATCCAAGAAATGCGATGGACGGGGCAAGGTAAAGTAAGCGTGAAGCCTTGCGACGTCTACTACAGTTGCCACGTAAAGGAGCGCAAATTCGGTGTTGGATTCGTGGTAGGAGAGAGACTCCGTCGCCGAGTACTGGCGTTCACCCCGGTGGACGAACGTCTAGCCACAATCCGCATCAAAGCTAGATTCTTCAACATCTCGCTCATCTGCGCCCATGCCCCGACGGAAGAGAAGGATGAGGCGTCCAAGGATCTCTTCTATGAGCGCTTGGAACGTACATATGAGCGCTGCCCCCGACACGATGTCAAAATCGTGCTTGGCGATTTTAATGCCAAGGTGGGCAAGGAAGGGATCTTTGGCGCCACTGTCGGAAAATTCAGCCTCCACGACGAAACGTCCGATAACGGACTGAGGCTGATCGACTTCGCCGGGGCCCGAAATATGGTAATATGTAGTACTAGGTTCCAGCATAAGAACATCCACCAAGCTACATGGCTGTCTCCAGATCGAAAAACGAGAAACCAAATCGATCATGTTGTGATAGACGGAAGGCATGCTTCAAGCGTTTTGGACGTACGTACACTCCGAGGGCCAAACATCGACTCGGACCACTATCTTGTTGTAGCCAAGATACGCACCCGCCTCTGTGCAGCAAAAAATGTGCGCCCAACAATGCAAGGAAAGCTTAACGTCGAAAAGCTGCAATCACAACAGACGGCCAATTTATTCGCCACTCGACTCACACACCTGCTCTCTGAGAGCACTCTTCAACAATCCGACGTACGCGAGCAGTGGAACCACATTTCCCGATCATTAAGTACCGCCGCCGAAGAAGTAGTTGGATTTCAGCGAGCCCGAAAGAACAACTGGTACGATGAGGAATGTCAAGAAGCCGCAGAGAAAAAAGATGCCGCCTACAGGGCCACGCTGCGATCGGGCGCAACGCGAGCCATGTGGGACCGTTATAGGGAACTGAAGAAGGAAGCGAGACGTATTTGCCGCAATAAGAAGAGAGAGGCCGAAATACGTGAGTGCGAAGAGCTTGAGATGCTGGCCGACAGGAAGAACGCCCGAAAATTCTACCAGAGGGTTAGGCGACTTACGGAAGGTTTCAAGACCGGGGAGAACTCCTGTAAGAACAACAATGGCGACCTAGTGACCGATGTCCAGAATATACTTAAATTGTGGAGGGAACACTTTTATAACCTACTGAATGGTAGCAGCGCTGAAAGTAGTGAGGAAGACGAACCCGAGTCCCCAGTCGATGATGATGGAGTAGCTGTCCCACCGCCTGACTATGACGAGGTACGAATAGCGATTACGCGGCTGAAAAACAACAAAGCTGCTGGAGCTGACGGCCTGCCAGCCGAGCTATTCAAGTACGGCGGCGAGGAGCTGATGAGGTGCATGCATCAGCTCGTATGCAGAATATGGTCAGATGAACGCATGCCCGACGACTGGAATTTAAGTGTGCTCTGCCCAATCCACAAGAAAGGCGACCCCGCCATTCGCGCCAACTACCGCGGAATTAGCCTTCTAAGCATAGGTTACAAGGTCTTATCGAGCGTATTGTGCGAAAGACTGAAGCCCACCGTCAACGAGCTGATTGGACCTTATCAGTGTGGCTTTAGGCCTGGAAAATCCACCATAGATCAGGTATTCACAATACGCCAAATCTTGGAAAAGACCCGCGAGAATAGGATCGACACACACCATCTATTTGTCGATTTCAAAGCCGCTTTCGACAGCACGAAGAGAAGTTGCCTTTATGCCGCGATGTCTGAATTTGGTATCCCCGCGAAACTAATACGGCTGTGTAAAATGACGTTGAGCAATACCACCAGCTCCGTCAGAATAGGGAAGGACCTCTCCGAGCCGTTTGATACCAAACGAGGTTTCAGACAAGGGGACCCCCTTTCGTGTGATTTCTTTAATCTTATGTTGGAGAAGATAATAAGAGCCGCAGAACTGAACCGCTCAGGCACAATACTTTATAAGAGCGTACAATTGCTGGCGTATGCCGACGACATCGATATTATCGGTAAAAACAAGGGCTACGTCTGTTCTGCCTTCTCGGGATTGGATAGAGAAGCAAAGCGAATGGGTCTGGTGGTGAACGAGGACAAAACGAAGTATCTCCTGTCAGCACACAAACAGTCAGAGCATACGCGTCTTGGCACCCACGTCACTGTTGACAGTTACAAGTTTGAAAAAGTAGACGACTTCGTTTATTTGGGAACCAGCATTAACACCAATAATAATGTCAGCCTTGAAATCCAACGGAGAATCACTCTTGCCAACAAGTGCTACTTTGGGCTGAGTAGGCAATTGAGAAGTAAAGTCCTCTCTCGTCGTACAAAGATCACACTCTATAAGTCACTCATCATGCCTGTGCTGGTGTATGGCGCGGAAGCATGGACAATGAAAGCATCTGATGAGGCGGCTCTTGGAGTTTTCGAGAGAAAGATTCTGCGAAAGATTTACGGACCTTTACGCGTTGGTGATGGCGAATATCGCAGACGATTTAACGATGAGCTGTATGAGCTTTACAACGATATAGACATAGTGCAGCGAATTAAAATTCAGCGGCTCCGCTGGCTTGGCCATGTCGTTCGGATGGACAGAAACGCTCCTGCTCTGAAAATATTCAACGCGGGCCGCGATGCTGGTAACAGAGGAAGAGGAAGGCCTCCTCTGCGTTGGAAAGACCAGGTGGAGAAGGACTTGGCTTCACTTGGCATTTTCAATTGGCGTCAGTTAGCACAGAAGAGAAATGACTGGCGTGCTGTTTTGGACTCGGCCAAAATCGCTTAGGCGGTTACAGCGCCAAATAAGAAGAAGAAGATATTTTCAAAAACTAATTTTTTTATCAAAAAATTTGTATGCGAAAAATTTTTCAAGAAAAAAAAAATTTTAATATATCTTTTTATATAGAATTTGATGTGTGTATAAGTGATTTTTTTTTTTTAGTTTTTTCCTCACTCCGTTCTCGTGATATTTGGAAAACTATTAAATCGATTGGTTTTTGTTTTTGTGCTGTAAAGTTTTAAAAAATGTATTAATCAAGCTCAAATTTCATATTTATTTATTATTTATGTTTATGCATCAACCCTAAAAATTTGAAACAAATCAAACACATGAAGTGTGAACCCCGCCCGTTTTGGTATGGAACTCCCCATGTACCTATGTATATTATGTATGTACATATGTAGATTTTATTTAAACCGCGCTTTTCTTACTACCTTTTTTTGTACTCATATTTCGTTTACTACACCGCTTATTAGCAGTTGTTTGACATTTATTTGGCAACATATTGTAGACCGTACTCGTATTCTCCACAGACTGCATAATGAACGGCGACATTTTTAACAACTTACACTCGCAAAAATTAGTAACTGCGAATTTTTTGCAAGTCCATGGAAATTACAATAACAAAAATAAATTTAAATAAAAACAAAAAAACAAAAAACTGAAGAAATTAGTGTGGCGTCAGTAGTCAACTTTGTAAACAAAGTGACAAAAATCTGTAAATACCAGTACATAAATTTATATATATGTGCGCAAGTAGCGTTGTTGCTTGCATATTTGTTTAAAAGTACGTGATAAACGCTAAAATTACATTTATTAGCGGCATATTTGACATATTGATGGATTTACGTTGTGGTAAAATGGCAAAGGAAAAATTTTAGAGATTTAAATGCTTCGCTCACAATTTTGTCGCGCGATTTTTTCTCAATGATTACGAGCAGAGGGGTCGGTACCGAGGCTGTTTCCCCTGGGCACGGATTTTCAAAGGGGCCCGAACTTTTGTAAAAATTAAGTTATAAAATAAATATTATAATATTTTTCAAAGTTTTAAAAATTTATTATTTAATATTCACATAAAATAGCTACATTCTTAAATTTGGGAACGCATTTTGAATTAAAGAAAAAAAATTATTGGTTTGACCTGTAAACGATTCTCTTTAAACGAAGTTATTCTGTACGAAAAGTACATAGGTATACATCTCTTCTTCTTCTTGTTTGGCGCTGTAAATGCTAAGTGAAGCCAAGTCCTTCTCCATTTGGTCTTTCCACCGCAATGGAGGCCTCCCTCTTCCTCTGCTACCACCAGCGGGTTCCGAGTTGAATACTTTCAAAGCTGGAGCGTCGGACTCCATTGGAGTATATTTACTACATACTAAGAAAAAATCACTGAACAAGTATGTAGTGAAAACGTTGGAAATTGGTTTAAAAGTTAAAAATTATTTTGTACGGGGGCGGCGCACATACTATTTACCCACAGTCGCGGATTTTCTCTCGACGGCCTAGGTTCTAATGAACATACATGTTTATGATTACAAATTCATAATATAAAATAACTTTTTCCAAATTTAATTTTTCTTTTTAATTTTTTGTTTTTTTTTTTTATATGCTCATGACCAGTTTCCCCAATCAATTTTAAAATTTATCTGACTGTTAAAATTGATTGGTGCAACCGGGCATCATACTTTTGAATTTTTCTATTTTTATGCGATAACACAACTTAAATTTTGTACTTTCTTTTAAATAATTTTTATGTTTTAAAACTGGATTTTAATAACATTTTTTTTAATTCCATTTTGATTTTACTTTACTTTTGCATCTTTTTTGAAAATTTATACTTTTTTAATATTTAAATATATTTATTTTTTTTTTTGTATTTGTTTAGTTTGCCCAAATTTGTCTCGAAAATGATACAGATGTGCTTTCAAATATAGGTGATACACAAATTAGTTTAAAATTTAAATTTATGAGCCCTTTTTTAAATTTTTTACATTTTCACTTTTTTTTAATAGTATTTTTTTTTAATTTGTAATATTTTTGTTTATACTTTCGTCGATTTTTCAAGTATTTTGCAGATTTTTTAAATTAACTGAACTTCTTTTTTTCATTTATTTACATTTTTATGTGGGAAACAGGTGTTTTAACATTGTATTTACTTTTCATGCACAGTAGCCAGATGCTCCAGTTTTCGTTTACAATGAAAAGCATGCAAAGATTATTTCCACACTTTATAAATTGGTACTACTTGTACATGTATACATATTTCTGGGTTCACATAAATATTTGTGTATTTCCTCATTCAATTAGGGTATTTACATTTATTCTTGTGACAGTTCAGTCATACACTGTAGTTTTTTTTTTATATTTGTGTCAACTGGCCATTTCTGCATATTTGCATACCCACCACCGGTGTATGTACTACCTATGTACGTAAATAACGAAATTTTCGTGTGAATTCAAAAAATTGTCACATTTGCGCTTCGAATAATGACACGATTAGCGCTTGAAAATATGCATGAATAAATAAATCGATGACAAAAAAAAATTGCGAGCAACGTAAATATGCTCATTGATCGTGATTTTTTCGCAGAAATGTTGTGACTTCTAATATAAAGTAGCAATAAGGCAGAAATATTTACCGAGTATAGTCGGGCTTTGAAGTGTAGAAAGATGACTATGAGTCATACATCTCAAACGATTAGCAATCGTTAAGAGTTGGATAGACCAAAGCGCCAGAATGGTAGCGTCCGAGTTTAGCGAGTACTGTGCTCATATTCTTTCATGCAAGCAGGCAAATATAGTCCCCTCAAAGCTAAGCCATCCGAAACTCTCGCTAATGATCGGTATTATAGTTGGACGCATGCCGCGAGACTTAAGATGCATCTACTTTGGTCCTGTCCGAAATACGATGAGATGGAGCCAGGGTCTATCCGTCAGCTGATCTACCTCCGTTAAGCGAAGATTAGGGTACCTTGGTCTGATTCTGACGGAGCTAATTAGCTACCGTGATGGCAATTAGTCGACTGCCCCTTATCCCTTTCATCGTTCCCCTCTCCATACGCCAATCCTAAAGTTGAAAAGCGGGAAGCTCATTGCCGAGTTCTTTTTTCTCCTCGGCTTAAGCCAATATCAGAATATGGGAACCACATAAAAAGAAGAAACAAATCTCGGATAATTGTTAACCCAAGCTGGGCAGTGCACCAGATGGCTATCAGTTGTATCAAGAAGTGATATTAGCGAAGCAAACTTTCGTTGTGTCACCACATGTCTGCTGTTCTTGAGCTAAAATGATTTCAACCTCATTGTTGGCTTGATGAAGTGGAAGTTAAGGCATTAAAAGAGCGCTTCTGTAGTGTCGGCGGTAAGCAAGTGATTATAAGATAAGAGACTCCATCCCAAGGGACTGTCCAACCATTGCTTTACTTGAGGATTCTCTGAACGCCGGGAGGAGACACGTAATGTCTGCTAAGCCATTTACTATCCTACTTGAATTTTGAAGGTCCGACAGCTGATGGAAGAGAGGGTGTTTCTTTGACTCAGAACCTGATTCTCGACATCGGGAAACGATTACTCCTTTCCTGTATACTCAAAATTTCTGAAGAACAGCACATAACGCTTTGACAATGCCGGTGAAAGCCCTTATAGCTTCGAAAGTTCTCAGTTCTTTTCCTGTTCAACCTCGGCCATTAAGACCACATAGTCGTTTGATCCAAAGGTTATTACTTTTAGTTGCAGGATATTCGTCAATTTTCCCCAGTAGTTCACAGTAGGTAAAGAGATATCTGCTTTGCTGTTTTGCATTCCCGACCTGTGTTTGCGCTATTCTACTAAGTACCTCCCTTCCTTTAATATTGATTTTTGATATCCGATAAGGGAACCAGATAAATATTGGCGTTGACGTAATGCAGAGATGCTGGCGAAGTGCAACATTCCTAGCTAATTAACGACTTTACTAGTTTAGAACATACATACTATGTACATATGTATGCAGTATCAACTTCAGCGCTGCCTGGCTGTCTACAAAAAAAAATTTTAGTTTTTGACATCGTCGGCCTATTATAATTAGCTTATATACATAAATTGATTCTCTATGGTAATGGTATGGTATGGTTTTTTTATCTTCGAGCCCTTTTTCTACTAAATATGAACATATATGGGAATCCTGAAACTAAAAGTCTCGATTCCACTATATATGTATGTATATACAAGAACGAAAAATTACACTAAAGATAGCAAAACGCCGAGACCCCTTTGTCCCCAAACAAAATTTAACAAAGGATAGCAAAAAATCATTCAAAAAAAATATATTATTCGAATTACTGAAGACTTAACAAAATGTATCCTGGCAAAATCACGACCGAATGAGCTCAGGAGAACATAGAAGCAGACGAAGCTGGTGAGTTTTCTGTAGTCTTCTTTAGGATCATTGACCTTCGGGCTATGGCTCCATAGGCTAATACAGAGATATTTATTGTTAAAAACAACTTTTCTATTTTTATTTTTTTTCAAATGGCAAATGGCAACCTGACTGATATCAATTACGAAGGATAGTGATTCCTTGAATCCGACGTAACGAGTAAAAGTTATGCTTCGAGCTATAAAGATCGCTCGCTCAGCTGTTATTTTTATTAAAAACATGTAATCAATCTCTAAAGATTGGTAATATTGTCGATCTTTTTTTATAGCTTTTCTAAAGTAAAGCAAAAACAATAGTCTAGTGTCGACAAGTTATATACTCTGGATGATGACATCCATTGGCATTCCAAAGGATTCCATATAGTTTTCGAAGAGTAATATCCACAAAAGTAGTAGGGCTTTCGAAATGTTACAGCCAAAACTTATGGGCGACAATGTCCTTATAGTTTTTCTAAAAGCCTGTACAATTCGCCTACACGACCCCGCAATTCGTTAAACTTAAAAATAAGAAAAAGTATATTTTCCATGAATTTTTTTAAGACAGAAAGACTGCAACTTTATTACAAAACTATCGATTTTTTACTTTATTTACCTTTGTTACACTTTCTATGTGCTTTTTGTTATTCAACTCGTATTTGATTAGTTCATGAAGTTTCAACTAATTGCGCCCACGAATTTCAAGTGTTGCGTATTTCAAAGCGTCAATTAAAATAATCATAAAAAATATTTGTGGTTGCAGCTTAGGCGAGACAAAAGAAATTTTGTTTATTATCGCGACGGTTATTAAATAATTAACAAAGGTTTGTTAACTCAATAGCTTTATATAAAATTAAGGCAAATATTTGAATTTATTATTTTGGGTTTGGCAAAAACAAAAAATTTCCAACTCAACCTATATAACCAACGCCCTTCGGTGATAGGAAAAGTTTGACGTAAAAGTGTGAATTACTTATTTTATTAAGATTAATTAGATAAATAAATAAATTCAATGTTTACTTTTAATCATTTTTAGGGTGTTGTCTTCGCAATTATTACTTTTTTATGATTTCTGGCAAGAGTGTTATCAATCATATTCTTTCAAATATCAAAACCATACAAGGTTATGGACAGAGGAAACTCTTTAAATGACATTTTTCTGTTCGATTACTAATAGGGTAAGCCCTAAAATATGCGGAAAACTATTTGTTAATGAAACAAAGAGAATTTCATAACAAAAAAACAAGAAACCGACAAAGGATGGTGGAAATTCTTTCTAAAATACATCAAAAATATATTCTTTATTTGACCAGTTACTAATTCCTATATTGATTTTTAAGAATATCTAATCTAAACTGTAATTATGTAACTGTGAAAGAAGGTGAAAAAATTTCATTTTGGTAACGATTAAAAAAACAACAGCAATAAAAGGTGGCGTATTGAATTCAATTGCATTTTGAGTTTCAATTTTAAATTATTTTTTTTAATATAAACATAAATTTTGTTTATGTAAAGTAGACTTAAAAAGCTTTAAGCAGTAACATTTTCATAAAAAAAAATCGATTTATAAACATTTAAAGTCTTCTTTATTTTTTATGAATTCGGGTGTTAGATTTTAATGTTTTTGATTTGTTTCGCATTATTTTACTGGATTTAATTTTAAACTGTTTTACTTATTTATCACAAAGTTTATAAAATCATTAAAAGAAACACAAGGTTTTAAATTCTGAAGGAATTATTTATTAAAATTTTTGCCTTAATTTTTATATTTTAAACTTAATATTCATAAGAAAAACAATCGATAGTAAAAATCGATATATAGGACGCATACTAGGGTCAATATGTCCAAAAAAGACAAAGTGGCGCGTGCGGTAAGAGTAAATTATAAACTGGACACCTTAAAAAATTTAAAATTTTTTTAGGTTAGGGGTTCTCTCGTTTTGAGAAGGAATCTCAGAATCATAAATTAAGACTGTTAAATAGTAAAACACACTCCTCTGCTCACTATATTTATAAATTAATCAGAGTTCGTGATTTCGTTTTCCTACCACAAAACATTTGTATTTGATATCTTTACTCAAATGATAAGCGAACCACGAGTGATTCTTAAAAAATCCTACACTTTCAGCATTCTATATTCGAATTTCATTGCTTATGGACTATCCTTTTACTTCACACTCATAGAGCGTCCATTACCTGTAGTAACTGCTGCAGTCGGAAGAAGCAACATCACAACCAACGCAGAAGCTTATCTCTGCTTTACACAGTTCATTGAACGGTATTAAATATTTCTACACTTTAACGATTACTGCTAATTGCAAATTCATTACTCAGTGGCTTTTTATATTCATTAGGGTGCATAATCAAAAATCGTTGTGGTTTTTCCACCGAAATTATTTTGTTTTATTTTAGCCTTTCGTTAAATATTTCGGAAAAATATAAAGATTTACATGAGCTGGACCGATTGGAAAATACCTCCAATAATCTCATTTAATTCGGTTGACACTATTTTTAAATATTTTTGTGCAGAACTTTTAATCTTAAACTTCTCTATCATCTGAGGTGATTTTTTGGAAGGCAAATTAAAAAAGAACTAATTTTATTTATGAAAACCTCGATTTTTGGATATTTTTCATAATCGGTCCAGCTCACATAAATCTTAATATTTTTCCAAAATATTTTGGCAGAAGTCTTAAAATATAATAAATTGTATAATTCCGAGGAAAAAAGTAAATTTTTTTTTTATTGAGAGTGATGCATCCTAACATTCATACTATTGATAGACGTCTCTAGTAGGAATGTTAATCCCGGGATCCCAGGATTTCTGGCAAACAATCCCGGGATTTTTGGGATTTGTAATTTGCACTGATGGCAATGATATTTATAATAATAATAATTGACCAGTATTGGCTATATTTCTTTTTTTATTTAAATGATTTAAAAAATTCAGAGAAATGTACTTAGAGAAGAAGTATGGGTATCAAATTAAAGCGGAAATCCTGTAGAATTTAAACAGGTACCAGTTTTTGGTGCACAGGGACTGGTGAGCATTGAAAATGTTCTTTTAAAATTGTATCCTTGAAATTACGCAATATTTGTTTTTAAAAAAATTATATGTTAAGGACTTATATAAACTCGATAAGATCCTCGAATTTCGTCCTTCTAACTTTATCAGCTTAAAAAATTATATATTCGTCCTTGCCAATCCAAAAAATTTAAATTTTTTCTAATTCTAAAGAAATTTTCTCTTGCATTTGGTTCCCATATTTTAAAAATAATTTTTGGAATTAGTCTTATCTTTGAAATTACAAAGTCCTTTAAAGTAAATTTTGACGTCATAGAGAAAAAATAAAACGCCACTTTAAATAAAAAAGTAGGTTTCAAACCCATTTATTTATTATTTATTTTATGGTAGGAGAGCTTCTTAAACAATGTAGAAGCAATTTTTTCGATTTAAGTTGTTGAAAAGTAATGACGGGACTGATCCCGGGACCCCAGGATTGTGATAACGACATCCCGAAAATCCCGGGATCGGAAAAAGTGGAAAAATTAACATCCCTACTAGCTTTCCATAGCATAAAACTCAGAATGGAGGGCGCTGTAGTCCTATAGCAGACGAAAATACGGACCGAGTGTCTGCTCCCTGCTCTGTACTTTGACTTTTATGTAGATGTTACGTTAAAGGAGTTGGACAAATGCTAGAGAATTTTAGAAAACATTTGTTATAAGTATAATCTTTCGCTACATGGTGACCTTCGCTAACGAAATTTTTCATTCTCAAAATGTCTTCATTACATCTAGCTTTTTGTATGGAAAATTTCGCAACGAGGTTTTTTCAATAGACTCAGCAAAAACTTAGTTATATTGAGTTGTTCGTTATATCCCTAAACCGGCGTAGCTTCTAAGTTAACTTTCATCATTTTATTCCATCCATTATCGTCACCACGCTCCCCAAGCTCGTTACTTTCCACATGTTCGCTTCCCTAAGTTTGAGAGCGCCTTTTGCAGTAAAACCTGTAATCAAAAAATCCTGCGTTTTAACCTCTCTCCACACGCCTTGGCATACGAGGCTTTGTAGTTTTCCATTAGTCTAATGGGCTACAATCGTTCTAATGGACTAGCTTCAATAGACTTGTCATCGTATAACACTTTCTACGATCTGTAGACTTTTTTTTTAATGTAACAAGAACTTATCTATGACGCAATATTGCATCATAACATTTCGCTGACCATGCGCTAATCCATTCTCTCAGGCCAACCAAACGCACAAACAACAAGAACAATAATGCAACACAAAAACACGCACTTAATCACATCGTATTGCACACATTTCGAGTGTCAATTTAACTTAAAACTTCGATAAGATTGCCCCAGTTTGTTATTGGTCTGGCCTGGGGCTGCGCTACCTATGCGGTGACTGTGTTTATTGGCGGCAAACGACGCTAGGCTGATATCATAACTTGACCAATGCAATTTGATTACAGGTATGTATGCATATGTACATATGTATGTACGTAGATGTACTATTTTTGTTTATACATATATTGTTGCAATTACACATGTAATACACAAGTTGATAATTCATTTTATTTTATTGTTATTATTATTGTTTTTTTTTTCTGTGCAAACACTTGTCTTGCATGCATTATTTGTGCTTAATTAGTAATTCTTAAATTTATGTTGCTCATAAATTTAAATTCAACACGCACCCAAAAGCGGCTGCATAGCAACAAAACAAACTAAAAAGAAAAAATTAAAAAATTAAAAACAAAAAAATTCTACATAGCGTCACTAGCGAAATTCGAAAAATCAAGTTCAAGCATTTATAATATTAGTAAAAACAAAAAACATTGTAATAAAACAACTCACACACACACGCGCTCACATGATCGATTGCTTACAAATAGAAGCTCAATATTTAATTCATATTTTCATTTACATATAAGTTGCGATTGTGGTTATGCGCGCAGGATTAATAACGTAGCTTTGTCGCTACTTTTTGGCTTAGTTGTAAATATATGTATTTTAATTTGACAGCCTGCCATATTCGCAAAAGCCTCGGTAAAATGCCTGGCAAGCTTGAAAATAATCGATCGATTAATAAAGCCGCCCAAGTACATTGGATTGTTTGGACCAGGAGTTCTTAAACTTTTAAGATGATGGAACCCTTACTACACACCTTTCATTTTATGGAACCACACATCAATTTAGTAAAAATCAAAGGCAGTGCAATTTAAATACATATGAATAAAAACTTTTACTAGAAATAGTATACATAGGCTGACTTCCAAAACGTATCAATACAATGTTTGGAAACTGTTATACTGCGGTATTCAAACTGTTTATATATGCAGAGTTGCGACACATTGCAACCATATACACTGCATATTTTAAATATTCAATTTAGCAATGAACAATTTGTTTGAATTTTCCGTTTTTAAAACACCAATGGTAACCAATAACAAACGAAGCATCAACTTTATTTCTGATGCGCTGATTGCTCTAGCAATGCATTTCGATAGCTTTTCGGATGCGTTTTGGAAAAGTATACATTGTCAATATTTTGTAGTTCGGCGTTATGGAACATTATACTTTGAATTTGTTTTTTTTATAAGTGTAAGCTGAAAACCCTGTTGACGGAGTACGTTGTGACAGAAGGAAGCAAAGTTAAAATGGACTTTTTAGCGACTTCATGATATTTACTCTTATACCGGGGACAGACATCTGGTATTTGCATTCTGGTAAATTTATTGCGGTATTTAAAATTCGACCATAGTGACAGATATTAACATAGTATTTCAGTGTCAAAACATATGTTTCTGAAGAACAACACATCTTATGCTTCATATATTCATAGTACTATGATATTTACCACAATTAAGGAATGTGGCCAACCTTTTCAAGCTGAGAAGTAACAGATCGCCATAAACATGAAACGATAAACATGAAAATGCAAAATTTGCTTATATATTGCATCAAAACTTGCGTTAAAACTTTTGGCTTCAATCGCGCGAAAATTTCAATGATTTTTTGATAAATGAGCAGCTGACATCTGTCATTCTTAGGTATGTTCAGTGCGAAATGCCCATTCACAATGAGAATACCACAAAATTACAACCTTCGAAAAGTTGTATTCTTTCGACAAAGAATACAAGGTTGCTCACGCACGCTTTTAAAGAATATTATAATATTTGGTGACAGACATATGGTATTTTGGAAATGCTATGAAGAAATACCAGATGTCTGACCCCGGTATTAATATTAACCTAAAACTCTTTCAGAAACACAGATTCAAAAGTGTGTTTCAATGTCGAAGTAAATGGATTTTGTACCAAACCGAACAAGCTGTTCATAGAACTTTTCTTTCTGTGTGCAACTCAAACCGACCGCCGTGCTTATTTTGCTTTTCTACGGATCTCTTGGGTTCCGCGTAACCCACTTTAGGAAGCTCTGGTTTGGACGATTGAGTACCCAATTCATTCATGCCTGCACTCATACAAATAAACGCCTCTATACAGATGCTCGCTTCAAAACTACCCATCATAAAGTTTGTGACAAATACGTTACTGTGACGTTGCTTGGCTTAGTGCCAAATGTGCAGCACAACCTTAGCTCGGGCGTTAACTTCCATCGATCGCAGAAGGCATAAATTCAAAACGTTGTTTGAATATCAATTGGTCTGAGGTAAAATTAATGTTTTTCCATGGCTAAGAGGAAGTATTTAGTTATGAAAGTGAGCGGCTATCGAATGGACAGCTACTGCATGATGGTAAATTGACGCTCTCACATGTTGGCCGAACGGAGGTCTTGTGGCACTTCCGGATGGCAGTTGCTTTTTTTTCTGTAAAAAGCTTCCCCATGGTAGAAATGCAGACGCCTGCGCGGAGCGATCCCTGTCAGAAAAACAACTTTTTGTAATTATCGATCTAATTTTCTATGCACATATTTCTCGACTAATAAAAATATTGATATCGTTATCGATATCTGCAATCATCACGAAATATAGTTAAAGTTTAACGAAATCAGTAACGATATGCATCGTAACGAATGTCTTTGTTGTATGCAGTGCTATTGTAACCGTTATAAATATGTATCGTTGTCTATTTGTATCGATATATTTATCGGAACAACTATCGAAATCATATATTGTTATCGATATATATATATTTTTCTTTTGTGTATATCTATATAATTCGATTACAATCCACAATTCTAGCTATTATCTATTCTATAAGCAAAACTTTATGATTTATGGTCCTGATAGGGTTAATTTAATGATCTTTGCATTTACATATGTATATCATTTTCCTGTGACCTTGGCTACTGGCGAAAAAAAAACTTGTCATTTTACAGTGACTAAACAAAGGCTATTTTATTCCACAAAATATACATATTTGATAAGAAAATTCACAGGCGCCACAAGCCACAAAATCAAACTGTCAGTTCAGGTGCGCATACCATAAATATGTGAGGATAATAGCATGTCAAAAGATGGTACGAAGTGTGACATTTTAGTTTTGTTTCATTAAAGAAGGAATTAATGCATACCAACTTGTCAGAGTGCTTAAGGAACATGTCAACATTTTCTAATTTATTCCAGAATTATTATGAAGGGCAGTAGCGAAAATGCTAACGGCTCTGTGGACTATGACAAGTATGTCAGAAAAAAAAACAATTATTAAAACAAAAAATTTAAAATATATGTACGAACATTTTATAGCTCGTAATATCCAAATCATTCCTTTTCTTTCTGCCCAACTTCACTTTTTCATTTGTGCTATCGTCTTGGCAACTTTTTTTTAATTTTTTTTGCTAAATTCACAAAACTTAATCTGCTGACTTAGCACACCGTTACTTTGATAAATTCGCTGATTTGAAATTAATACTTGCTTGCCCATCAATTATGTGAATTTTTTTTCGTGAAATATTCTTAGGTATTGCCGGCTTTTGTTCTTTTGTTGTATTTATGTATGTAGGTGTGCGGTTTGTTTATTAAAATGTGATTTGTCTTAATATTTGCATTGTTGACTTTATTAATATTACCTTAAAGTGTGCGAGTGAATATTCTGAAATAATTATAGCATTTAGCAATTATGCGAGTACTTGCTGAAATAAAATAAAAAAGCGCATAGAAGCGAAAAGAAATTAGGTAAAAATAAAAGTTCAAATTCCAAAGACTTAAGAAAAAATATTATTTTAAGAATAAGGGGAACAAATTTTGAAGAAAAAATGTAGGAATAAAATTTTTTATTTGAGAAAAAATTTCAAAATACAAACAAAATTTTAGATTTAGAGAAAATTTTCTAAAAGATTAGTTATTAAAAATACTAATTTTAATATAAATACAAATAAAACGTTAAATAAAAAAATTGTTCATGAAACTTATAAAAAACTTCCTCAAAATATTAAGAAAATCTCTTAAGTGCACGGAAAACCCAAATCTTTAAAACAAAAGAAAATTTAGGAAATATTTTTTATTCAAGGTTTTTATTAGAAACAAAAGCATTTTGCATAAGAAAATATTAAAATTTAAGTATAATTTTAGAAGGTATTGTATTACTTCCGAAGTAAACTTTTTAAGAAATTTAAAAAAAAATTAAATAAGAAAATATTTTTTACAAAAATATAGTTTTAAGTGAAAAGACACCATATTAAAAAATGTTTAATAAATTTTTTAAGAAATTATGTAATTTGTTTTTAGAAAAAAATATTAAGAAAGGGCTTGTTTACCGAAGACGTTCAATAAGAAACTTTTAGGATTTGAGAAACAACGAATAGTAAATACTAGGAAAATAATTTGGCAAATATTATTTCATTTTACAAAATACTCTTATAAAGAAAAAATGGTTTATTATTAAAAAACTTAAACAAAGTTTTTGGACACTAAACCCTTTAAGAAAAAAATATTTAAAAAAAATGCCAAGAACTTTTTGAATTTCACAAAAAAATTTACAGATTTTTAAAGAAAAAAGTTAATTAGAAGTAAACCAAATTAAGATTTTTTAAGTGAAAGAAAAAACACAATATTTTATGGTGAGCTGCTGAAATATTCATTCTTATACGATTTCGAGCCCGATTTTTGCCCAAATAAAAACCAATATTTTAACATAGGCTTGCTTAAGGAAACAAATTGCTAACAAAAAATTTTATATTTTTTGGGAAAGAAAAAATATCAAAAATAAAAATAAACATTTTTTGACTTAGTGAGCTGGTAATGTAGATTTTGAAGAATTTATAATTCGAAGAAAATCTTACTTATTAGGCAAAATATTTTTAAGAAAATTTTGTACAAGAAAAACATTGATAGTAGTAAAAATGCATTACAAAATCGAGACAGTTTTAGGAAATATTTAACATTTTCATAAAAAAATCTTCTTTAAAGAAAAAATTAGTCATTGGAAAAAAAGGAAGAAACTTCAGAACAAACGATTCCAAAAATTTTGCTCAGCTTCAGGGAAAAATTGCTTAACCCAACAGACAAAAGATTTAGGTTTTGAAGAATTTCTAACCCGAAGAAAAAATTTACTTATTAGGAAAAATATTTTTAAGAAAATTTTAGGAAAAAACATTGATCAGTTGTGAAAAACCATTAAAAAATGTCTATAAATAAATTTAACTTTTCGTTCACTTACAAAGAAACAAAAATTTCAAAGTTACGAATATTACATTTGTCAGTTTATGTCATTTATTATTTATTGGGTGCTAAATTTTGTTTAATGAAATATTAATATTTGTTTAATGGCATTATTAATACTTTGATAATATATTTATAAGTGATTTCGAAACAATTATTTTGACAGAATCAAACCGGCAAATGAATGAGAAAGAAAACCGGAATCATTTTCAACGGTGTGTCGTGTGTTACAAAAAAAGACCAGACTCTGTTCGACATAATTAAGTGCTTTGGGGGTTTTGCTTCCAATGTTTTTTACAATAATATTTTTGTTTTACTTTAATCTTTGTTTTTTTCTTTTTTTTTTGTTATTCTCTTTAATATGCAATACAGTTCAATATTCATTGCAGTTCACACATTTGTACGCATTTCATGCAGAATTTCGCGAAAGAGATTTATTCGGCATGTGTGTGTAGATGGGGAAACTTTTATTTAGTTATTTGATTAGTCAGTCTGATTACAAGTACGACGAAAGGCTCAGCGAACCGGTAGTTAACTGAATGGATTTCTTATTACACTTTTCAGGCACTGTAACGCTAATTCCGAAAATAACACGCAAATACGCTTTGAGCTAACAAGCCTGGCTACGTATTTACATATGTATGTAAATGTTTGTCTGGTAGCAGGTAAGTGTGGCAACTCTGTAAGATTGTGTGGTTTTTTGTTTTGCCACTTGAGCAAAGGCTTTCCGTTTTGACAAAGTAAGCGTTTAACTAGGAAATCTTTTAATAAAATATAGTTTTTTCGTGTATAAATGAAACGGCTGAAGTCTGCATTTTTTTTCTCCCAGCGGTTATGACATTGCAATTCTCAACAGATTTATGGATTATTTGTCAAGAGCTATGTTAGTCTATTATAGTGGCAATATAAGACAGAGCTTTAAAAGTTTCCCGCTGTATATATTTTTTGTCGTTTCTAGTCGAGGACGCAAGAATCAGCATTGAGTGCAGCCGTGCAACTGTAACTGCATACCCTGCACGATTATACCCCATTGCAATCCTGACTGACAGAGTAGGTAATTCAGGAACAGAGTCCTCTCTCTCTGCTGGTACATGGCGCAGAAGTATGGACAATGACAACATCCGATGAGGCGGCTGGAGGAGTATTCGAGAGAGCGGTTTTGCGGGACTTTGTGCGTTGGCGACGGCGATTGCCGCAGACGATGAGCTGGATGAGCTTTACAACGACATAGACATAGTGCAGCGAATTAAAATAAAACGGCTCCGCTGGCTTGGCCATGTCGTTCGAATGGACTCAGACGCTCTAGCTCTGAAAGTATTCAACTCGGAACCCGCTGATTGTAGGAGATGAAGAGGGAGGTCTCCACTGCGATAGAAAGACCAAATGGAGAAGAACTTGGCTTCACTTGGGCATTTCCAATTGGCGTCAGTTGGCACAGTAGAGAAACGACTGGCGTGCTTTGTTAAACTCGACCAAAATCTCTTAGGCAAATAAGAAGCAGAAGTTCATCGGTGAACAAGAAAAAACCCCTTTCATCTTGAACTTTACGTCTGCAAAAATCTTTTAACAGGCCCCGAAATGTGCGGCATATGTTCTATTGACCTGCTTTACCACTAGGAGAAAGCAAATTTTTTTCTCAATTTTTGTTAGATCACTAAACAGATGCTTATGCATGTCCTACTTGAAGGCATTACTTCATTCTCAGACAGTTTCTTATTAGAGAACATATAGTTTGTGAATATAATTAGGTAAGGTTTGTCTGGAAATGTGGAAAGCCGTTAATGTAGTCTGTTTAGCCATAACCTGCCGAAACGGGTCACCGTCTAAGGCCAACTCCGAGATTTTCAAATAATCAACCACTTAGACATAATTTTTTTTTATAACTGCAGGTATTAAGTAGTTGAAATGGCCGGTGTCATTAAGTACGTTGGAGTCTAGTCGAGTACAGCGTATTACAATATCCAGACCGCAATGGGGCCAGAGATACGCAGATCTCTTTAGGCAGTTGAAGCACACTTTCGCCGACAGATAGATGGAGATGGCTGGTGACTGGCTCTCAGTTAATGAATCTATTGCCAGTAAGTACAGTGCCTGGTCCAGTGGTTGTTGACGTGGTGTTTTACCTCGTACTTCAGTTCCTCGAGTAAGTTTATATACGGGTGCTCACGTCTTTAGCACCCTACTGGCAACTGCTTCCTAAGCATTTGTGCTCCCTTACTTAGAGCATTTGGGCTCCCTTACTTAGTGCATTTGGGCTTTACGATGTAGGTGGTGTTCTGGCGCCATCAGAAAGCATCCCGTGGTTGTCCGAAGTGCTGCATTATAGCATGTCATTTGTTAGCGATTGCGGTTATATGCCCCGAGAAAGACAGCAGGCTGTTGAAAGTTACTCCTATAATTTTTGGGTTCACGGTCGGAATTTATTACTGAGGATTGCATAGACGAGAGGGTTAGACTACTTGCAGTGAAGAAGCGAGAGAGTTCGTAGAGGTAACCGTTTACTTTTGAGCACAGAGCATCAATTCCATGGACGGGCGCCATTATCGAGCAATGGTCAGCGTACGAGATGATGGCGACACCCTCTGGTGTCTGAAGGAGCTTCGAAATATAGAAGTTAAACCAAAGCAGGGAGGACAACACCTTGTGGTAGGGGGTTCTATTTAATTTTCCTAAACTTTGACGTTTTATCATTAAACACCACTGACGAGTGTCGATCACTCAGGTAATTCGCGCTCACCACCGTTTGAGCTCCTGCGGGAGAGGAAGCATCAATGTCTTCAGTAGCGGGGTATGACACACGGTGTCGAACACCTTACAAATTTACAAATCGTTTTAGAGCTGTGGACACAGAAAATGTACCATTATTATTTTTTAACTTAAATTTAAAAAAAAATTCTGTAGATTTTGTTACGCATTCGATGTGACATCAAATGATTTTTATGCATTTCATTAATATACCTTTCACGCCGGCCATTTCCTTAAACTACATAATTCTATGAAAAAAGTGTACAGCAATGAAACTCACTGAAAGGACTTTTCAAAGTTTTTTTTTTTTGCTTTTTATTTTATTTTTTTTTTTTTCTACGAGTCGCAAAGGACCTGGATGTCTGTAAACCAATTTTCGACAATTCAATTCTTTCACGATTCTGAAAAAATTAAAAAAAAAAATTTCGAGTCCCGCAAAAGGCATCACTACTAAAATAAAAAAGTTTGTGCGATATTTTTTAATTAGTTTAAGGAAATACCGGTACTAAATTTACTAGCGTTATACAGTTCTATGATAAAATACTCAACCTACATTTACTCCAAAAGGCCACGCCAACTGCTGCTGTACAACTTATACTTCGCTACGCTTTTGAGTTTTTTTTCCAATTGTGCTATTTTCAAGCCGCTTCGCAGCTCTGCTTGTTTTTTGTTTAACAAAAATAAATTAATGAAATAATAATAAAGCACTTAATTTAAATGAAGTGTTAACAGCACAATTCAATACTTTTTGTTTATTATTATTTCATTGCACTTTTTGACAACATTTTAACACAACACGGTAGCTGCACACGTAAAACACGCAAAGTATACATGTTTTTATTGCAATTTTTTTTTTTTTTTGGTTATTTATTTTTTGTTTTGGTTCTTGCGAAAAAAAAAAATGAATTTTTGCTGCGCTTGCAGATGTACTTGGTTTGCAAGAAATTTATATGGCAAATTTAAAAATTTTTCATTTTCTTTATGTTTACAGTTTATTTTTATTTTTTAATATTTAAATTTTCTTTATTATTTTTTTTCTTATTTGAAATTAAAATTTTATTTTTTTTATTTTTTAACTTTTTTATTTGATATCGTATTTTTTGTTCGCGATTTTAAAACAAAGAATTTGGAAATTTAAAATTTTTTTTATTTCATAAATTTTGTATTTGCTTTTTAAATGTTAGCTTATGTTCGTTTACGCTTACAACTTGTTACTTTCGCGCCTTGACACACGATTTAGCACCGATTAAGCCGCCACCCGCCGCGTCTGATTGACTTACTGGCCATCAAAATGTATGCAATGCAAACGACCAAATGGAGCGCACAGATTGATCGAGTTTCGTTGGCGAATGGCTGCTAAAAACAGAACAGATCCGAGCTGCACTAAGCTGAGCTGCGCAGCGGTCACCGTGCGACGACGCTTACAGTTTTGTAATGAGCACGTTCTCGCGCGGCAAATGTGAATTTTCTTGCTTTTTCAACTTTTGTAAAGTAATTTATAGATGTATTTGATTGACTTTTTTGCGTTGGGTGTGCGTTTGCGATTTTTCTTCTTCCTTTTTTTTTGTTTTGAATAACTTAAGTTCGGCGTCGATTATTATTTTTCGTAAATCTCAGACGCGCGCGTGTGTGCGCGTCAAGTCGGTCTTACGTATTACTTACACGGTGCCGCTAAACGCTTCGCAATGTCAGCAGCAAGTATTTTGTTTTGATATTTTTCGGCTTATTTTTTCATTAAAAAGCGTATAACCGGCATATATGCACCGGAACGTCCGTCATAAGGCTGGCCGATAGGCAGCGCGCACCGCTAGCGTTAAATGAAAATTTCCTCTTTGCACGACAAAAAAAACAAAACTTTTAGAAAACTAAAATATAAAATTAAGGAAAACAAAAACGTGCTCACACAACGCCTGCGAGTTTTCTTTATGTGCGCGCTACCTCTGACTTGTATGCAATGGGGCTACTACTCTACCGTCGTTGTCCGTTGCCGATACTAACTGACTACTGCTGCTGCTACACTACTTACGTTAAACCGCTGCTGTTGATTTTGATGTTGCTGTTGCTGCTAGTGGCTTGACTGTGATTTGTTGCTGTTGCTGCTGCTCGATTTTTCACAAAATTCACACCCAGCCGCTTCCACTGCGCCTCCATTTATGTGTGTGTATATGTGTGTTGCTGTTAGGGGAAGTGCGATCATATACACGCACGTACACATACAAAGCGCGCGCAAAAACAAAACATAAACGAAACGCGCGTAGGTAGGTGTCCATAGGGTAGGCGCATACTACCATAGGTAAAATCCACACACACGCACAGCTGAAGCGCATTGCAGTTCATCACGGCGCGCCACGACGCATTCTAAAATGCCGAGCAATAGCACTTTTTATTACACACACATACAAGAAGAATTTACGCGGCGCGTCACTTACTTTCATGCTATTAGCAGTTGTACAAATATGTAGGTTTACCGAGCGCTTAGCAGACGCGCCTTAGTAGTGCGCTTATGTTTGTTGAATAGCGGCGTTCTATTGCTGAGCTGAGATTTGTGCGCGCTACGTAGCGGTACTTTTGTTCTCTGCATTAAATTGCCTCTAGCAGCAGCGCGCTTTTGTTGCGCTCACTTTATTTAGTTAATTTAATAAATGAATTAAATTTTTGAAAGCGTCACAAGCGCGCGCGCGCCCGCCAATATTAAAGCGAAAAGTGCGAAAAGGCTCAGCAGCGCGACAATCCACCAAAAACGATATACTAGCTTGAAGCGGTGCTTAGGCACCGTCAACACAAGAGCGCTTTGTTGTTATAATGCCCACACTCGCAAAAATTAAGGAAACGCGGGGCGCGCGCACGCGATTTGTTGAAGCGCACATTGTATTTGTTGACAGTTGTAAGTATCATCTTCAATTTCAAAATTTTTTGGTGTCTAATTTATTGCATGTCATAAAATCTGTTATCACACAAACACACAATTGAAACGCGCCTCGATAGGCTGCCAGCGATCGTACATTTGTATGCGCGCTTGTTAAAGTCAACGCGGCGCATTTACACAAACACAAATACTTTTTCGCGATCATTGTCCCAAACACACACACACAACCATTCAGTTACTTAGTTTTGATGTACAACGTTAAATAAAATAAGTAAACACAACAAATAATAAATAGTAAATAGCTAACACATTTTTGCAATGTATAGATAAATTTTAGTTAAACAAGTAGTAAGTGTTGTTTTATTTGTGTTGTTGCTTCATATTGTATTGCTCTCAAAGGTAAATATGCTTAGATAGACAGGCAGACAGCAATCGGAGCGGTAAGGTGCTCCTGTTTTTCCTCTTTCAATCACTGCTAATGATGCATAAATACGAATGCGATGCGAATTCATTACCGAGAACCGATAACTCATAGTTCAAATTGATTTAGAAGTTAACAAGAAAACGTCACGAAAACTTCGAAAGCCTCGAAACTTTGACTAAGGTGTAAAAATATGTGGGATTTTTTCCAAATTTCGAATTTTCTTTTTAATGGGTCAAGGTATTTTTTTTTTAGTTTATAGTTGACATGATCAGAACGACCAAAACTCGGTATATACAATTAGGGGATTCCCTTAAACTCGTAAAGTCTTAAACTGTGTAAAACTCGTAAGTTTACGAGGATTTTATGAGAACGCCCCCTTTGCGAAAAGTTGTCAAAAGGTGCGTAAAGTAGCTATTTGACAGATCAACCAGGATTTGACAGATCAACCATCTTGACCCTATCACTCTTGGCTAAAAAACAATTAAAAATGCCGACAATTAGCAGAAAACCGAAGCTAGTACATCGAGTGGATGAAATTCATTCTTTTTATTCACATAGTATTTTTTTTCATTTTCCGCCCCTCGGCAACACTGAAGTTTACGAGTTCTTTTGCGTATTTGCCTCGTAAATTTACGAGGGGCTTGTAAATATAGCTTGATGTAAGTGATGGCCTAAATCGACTAGGGATGTCAGCGATTAATCATTTCCATAAAATTAGTCGACTACTTTTGTCCAATTTAAGATTTAATCGTATCGTAGTTTTGTGTTTCATTAATCGATTAATTGTAAAATAATTGTAAAAATCTTTTCAAGAAATATGAGTTCTTTGGTTGTCTAAAATCCTATACATCGAACATTCTTTTTTGCTAGCTGCATCAACTTTACTCAAGCGGAAGGTCAAAAAAAAATTAATTTCAAAGATTCGTTAGCATTGACCTCAGTAATGGAGTTCTTGCGAAATTAAATAATATGTGCAGATGATCTTATGGAAACAGGTAGCGAGTCGTCACTAGAATCAGTAGAAAATGAGTTCGATTTATGGGCCTCTCATAAATCTCTTGTACACAAACGAAGGCGAAAAGATGATGATTTGGGTCACCCACAAGTTGAAATGAGTTTTTATTTAAATTGTCAAGTCCTAGAACTTAAGCCGAATATCATCGACGCTTGGGTGGAAATGAAAACCGACTTGAAGTTTCCATTAGGTACAGAGTTTGAGAAAAAAGAGGAAAAAAGAGGTATTTTAGAAGCTCTATCAAAGAAACAAAAGGTGATAGAATCTTCCACTTATCAACTTAGGCTTATATTACGGTTTGAACTTTTAACTAGAATCCTTTAAAATACCATCTCTGCACCTCTGCAAGGTCACTTGTAGTCATTTTTTGAACAGCAAAAACTGATTTTGGCAATTTTTTTTCTCAATAGCATAATTTTCCAGTATTTTTAATTGTTCAATAAATGACTATAAGTACCCATCCGCTCAAGATGCAAGGATAGTATTTTCTGGGACAGTATTTAGTCGAGAGTTCTCGCTTTAATTATAGCCTAAGCGGCTGGTTCTAACACCTTTCTTTCTTTGCTAGAGCTTCTCAGATATTGCAAAAAAAGCGATTTTTGACACTTTGATCGCATTTTTCTCAAAATCTGAAGCTGATGCAAGCCATGCACTTACAGATTCGTAAGCAGCACAAAAAAGTCTATTAAAAGCAGCTTTAAGATTTGCCGCACCAAAATCAGTGTTGCCCTGTGTAATAAATAATTACTGTCGTTAAAAATACCCGTTTCATTTTATTTAAGGCTAATTAACATGAGAATTAGAAATTTTTTATGGGAAAGTGTCTTTGTGAATACTCACTTCAAAAAAGTGGCTTAAAAATTTCGATCAATCGATTATTTCCCAATAATTGCAATTAATTGCAATTAATTTTTTTGGCTTGTGATTAATCATATGATTAATTAATCGATTTTTTCCCCCCATCCCTAAAATCGACTCACTCATTTTCCTACAATGTTTCCTACTTCGTCTTGTCTATGGAATTATTAATAGTTATCGCCAATGCAAGGGATTCTAGCGATTTCCATAGCAGCTGTTGCGATGTGTAAGAATTCGAAAGCCTTGTACATTATTTATGCCATTGACCAACCTGGTGTAGGCTAGAAATCACTAATTTCACCAATATGTATTTCTTCGAATCTCGGAGAGACTTAAGCGCTCTAAGCAATCATGAATTCTAGCGATTCATTATGGGTTCTATACATTTCTGGGTTAGCGCACGAAAACAAAATGATTTCCCTTTCCTATAATATATCTTTCGTTTTAATTTTCTTTCTACTTTCTCGATTATAGTCTTCATTTTTCATCTTCAAAAATGTCAAATGGTAGTAGCGTGCTAGCTAGTTAATACAAGCGGAAAATCGTCCTCGATTGTATGTCTTTGTCGCAGACCAGGTTACGCATATTTTAGCTCAATACAGAAGGCAACCAGAAACCAAAAGTAAGTCCATTTTTGACATCGATCGATTTAAAATTCGAGCCTGATGAATTTTCATAGACTTGCAATTTGTATTACGACATAACAAACAAGTATTTTCAAGATTTTATTGATATTTGTTTTGCACTGTGCCGGCAATACGTTTTAAACATAAATATTTGCACACTTTGCACTATTAACGTGCAATAATAGCACTTTTTGATTAAATTGAACATTAAATTGCGGAAAGGAAATAGCAGTTGCCGTGGAATGTGTGAGAATATGAATATCATGGCTTCGCTTGTGATATTGAGACGGTGTTGAATTTACTTTTGGGGCAAAAGTTTTTAAAGGATTTACTACATCGCGTGTTTGCAAACAATTGCATGCAAACTTTTGCTTTTAAATCACAAAATTCAAGTAACTTGTTGCTCATAAAACCGATTACTTTAACTTTTTTCACATTCAACAGTTACTCGCGAAAACATGTCGTCATAAAGAGTGATTTGTTTTTTTGTTGTTAAATAAAAATAAATCCAAAAGTGATGCTTCTTATGACAATAAATGATTTGCTGACACGGAGATAGTATAAGATGCCGGCGACAAAAAAAAAACAAAAAAAACAATAGCAGCAGGTAACAACAACAAACAGATGTAGTAGAACTGCACAAATACTACTAAAGTAATTTAACGAGCTACACGGCACACATTTGGGAACTGCGCTGAAAAGCGGGAACGGAGGTAAGCTGAAATTTATATTTGCAAATAAGCAGCAGGAAAACAAGTAGTAGCAGTGAATCAGATGAATGTATTATCATCACCTTAATGATGTGACTGTTCCTGGAAGTGGAGGCTGTAAAGCGTTTAGTGTGCCAACTACTTCAAAATATTTGAGAGACTTGATGGCGCATGGACGAACTGTTTTGCTAAGGTTGGAGAAGTAAATGAATTCTATATTTTGAGGACTGATATAAAATTAAGGGGTAATTTATTGATAGAAATAATGACAAAGGAGTGGCCGAAAGAAGGGCGATAAGGATTTTGAAAACGGTTTGGCTTCTTTATGAACTTCTAAAAATTTATAAAATTGAAAATTAGACGAAAAATTAAATAATTCAATAAAAAATACTAATGGACCTTAATGACTCGTTTTGGGTAGCAATGGACACAGGCCTGATCGAAGATTTTGGAAGTATGAAAAAAAACAAAATAATTTAACATAAACTAACATAACATTTATACAAGGAATTTAATAGAATTGAAAGACATTTTTGAAAATAATGTTATTATAAGTATATATGCAGTACAAAAAAAAGTACATATGTACATATAGTATGTATGCTACCGGATACCGGCTTGTGTGAAAGCCCTAATAACCACAAATACACTGTGTGCCGGCAAAGTGTCTGCAGTTTAATCGGAAATCGGAGGGTGGGAAACGGCAATAAGAAAGACTATTTATTAATTTAAAATTTAAACAATCTTTGCCACTAAATCATTTAAAATAAAAACATGACCGTCATACTGTACAGAAGTGTCTCGGAAGTGAAGTGCAGAACATAACTAACCAGGGGCGGATCCAGCGGGGGGGTTTTGGAGGTTAAACTACGTGTCAGTCAGTGGCGGACCCACGGCGGGTGTTTTAATACAAAGACGCCATATTATACATACATATCTTAACATTGTGATTTAATTGAAATAAATTATTTGATAAAATTAAAATTTAATATACCTTGCTTGTGCGGTCAAAAGATTGGTAGGAATAAACCGAAGATGCTGTGTACTCATTGCAAACAGCATTTTATCTGTGTTGATGTTTTGACAGATGATGTGGATTTTCTTCTAAGCCTTTCTTTTTCGCTCGTCTTCACCATCTACTGTCTTGGTTGAGAAAGATGGGCTCGAATCGTCACTTACGATATCATATTACTCGTCACGAAAAACATATTTTTTCGGACTAAGACATACGTGAACCTACTCTTTATACCATTCAGCTTATACGACTGACGTATCACGTAATTTTCCTTCGTATAGTTTTCGATCCGTAAACGGATGTTACGATTCGAGCCCTGTTGTCAACTCTGCATCATTCGACTCACAATCGTAATAACAAACGAAAGTGTTAATAAGCAGCAAGTTACCTTACCGACTGTCGTCAGAGAAAACGCCGCTCTTCGAAATAAGAATACGCGGATGCTATCTTTGGTTAATGCTCTGCATGAAGATAGAAAACAACTAATGGAAAAGTTCAATGTCCTACGGCAGAAACAATTTCAAAGCGGATTAGTGCTATAAACAACAACGAAGGGATCGTTCGAAGAAATTTGTTTCTAATATCCCATCCTTTCATTTCGTCGGCGTCAAAGCAGTTAATACTCCGGCTGATGCCGCTAATCGCTTTGCGAGTTTTTTTGTCCAACTTTGCATCTGCGTCCATCTATCGACTTCGACAAGCTAGCATTGTCCACCGAAGATGTTTTCGGTGGCATTGCCCGACTTAAACCATCCTCACACACTGATGTTGATGGTTTGTCTGCGGTTTTGTACAAGCGGCGCGACTCTTTTAGTA
Source organism: Rhagoletis zephyria (assembly GCF_001687245.7). Classification (NCBI taxonomy): domain Eukaryota; kingdom Metazoa; phylum Arthropoda; class Insecta; order Diptera; family Tephritidae; genus Rhagoletis; species Rhagoletis zephyria. The sequence goes on along the minus strand of NW_016158089.1, from coordinate 133,419 downwards.
TACCCACCGTTATTAATCTTTAACAAATTTCTATATTCAGTTATTTTTATTGATGCCTGGAAATTGGCTTTCAACTCGAGCTATTTTCAAGAGTGGTAATAAAACTGATATTAGCAATTATAGGCCTATTTCAAAGCTATCCGCCACGGCAAAGCTTTTTGAATGCATTATCCTTAGCAGCATGGCTTCTTTCCGGGCCGCTCACGGTATATTTAATTTAGCTGCCTTCTCAGGCAATTGTATCGCAGCCTGGTTGTTGTCGACAATGCGAGATATCTTCCTTTTGTTGCTTGCTTTTTGATTGCACAAGGTAGTATTCTGGGCCCGCTGTTTTTTGTTCTGTTTATCAATGAGCTCAATAGAATCTCTAAATTTATTGAGATAGATTTTTCTTTTTTTCAAGAGCGCGTTTTGAATCTTTTTTTTATAAATAGTCTAGTTATACTATAATTTTGGTCTATTTTCTAAATCATTATTAACTTCTAAATATGTCTACTTAGACTAAAGGAATTTTTTATATTCATTGGCTTAGTAAATAAATAAATAAATATGGTAATTTATTAAAATATATGTATGTATATATATATATAT
>NW_016158089.1:77569-132803 GCF_001687245.7 Rhagoletis zephyria | reverse complement strand
GGAATGTTAATCCCGGGATCCTGGGACCCGGGCTTTTTTAGGTGCCGAAAATCCCGGGATTCTTGGCAAATAATGCCGGGATTTTTGGGATTTGTAATTTAAACTGATGACAATAATAGAAACTCCATTTCTTGGAAAGTAATGAATATCTAAATCTCGGGACTTATCCCGGAATTCCGGGATTGTGATAACGACATCTCGAAAATCCCGGGATCGTAAAAAGCGAAAAAATTAACATCCCTAGTGGGTACCAATCGATTGTTAGAGATATTAGTGACTTTTGCTAGGAAACAAATTGCAGGGCTATGTTGTCGTACATCGAACGCGGCTGCCACTTGGAAAAAGATGGCAAAGCTGAAATTCGGAAGCGGAAATTGCTGGTGGCAATGCGAAACGCATATTATTAAATTAATCAAAAGCTTATGATATAAAAAAGTTAAATTAAGGAAAAAGTAATGTGCAATTAAGGACGTTTAGCTTGACTGAATGAATGATCGTGCAGGGGTGGATGTACATATCTGTGTTTTTCAATTAAAGTAGTCTAAGTCGGTATAGGCCCTTTTCCATTTGAAGCAACATTTCATTGGGTTCCCAAAAAATATTTTAACGTTTAACTAGTTATTTAGCTATAGGTGTAGATCAAGATGCCGTTTTAATAGAAGTTTGGTAGAGAAACTGGTCCTTCAAAATATTTATTACCTTCAACTTTATAGAACTTAACTATAGTTGCTATTCATAATATACATTTTCATTTCTGTGGCGTTGCTCATCGGCAACCCAACTGTGGTTGCGTTGCCGTCCATAATCGACTCTTTAGTTTTTAAACTATAATTTTTTTTTATTTAATTCAAAATCAAATCTAAAGTAATTTTCATACTTTTGAACATTTTTCTACAACCACGGCCACTTGTTGCTGGCCTAGATTTACATTTGTTGTTAGTGTGTGTTGTGTGTATGTTCAAAAGCGATGCGGGTGATCGATACTTAAGCAAATTGTTATTTAAGTAATTTTAGGCTTCATTGACTGTTTGGTTTATCTATTAACAACTTTAAATGAAATAAAATACGCGTAACTAACAAGTCGCAAGCGTAAATTTGTAAGCAGTTGAAGAACTACTTACTAAAAATAGTAAAAAAAGCAAATAATAAAAATTAAGTAGGAACGTATTCACTAAACATACTTACTAGTTTTAGCTTAACCTTTTCTGATGATTTTCTTGACTGATGTAAAAAATTATATGTATGCACATTATAATTAAAAATTGATTTATGGTCTTGACTCTTGGTGAAGGGGGGGAGGGGGGGCTTCACCCTGACAGCTGTCAAAGTAACGAGATCACAAAATCGTCACAATTTTATACTACATATACTTATACATATGTACATACAAATGTACATTAGACCGTCCCTCTTTCAAGCAAACAAAAAAAGTTCGCCGTCGCCCCTGAGACAAAAGTACTGAGATTGTTCACGCTTACCTTATCAGGTTATCTGGTTAAAAATTATATATTTTGTAGCGTATATTATTGTTGTAAACTGAATAAAACATATAACCGCATAACCACATAAGCTGATAACCAGGCAAGCATGAACAACCTCACATTTTTGTAAGAAAATTAAAAAAAAAAATTTTTTGGCCGACCCTCGGAGTTTGCTTTTTTTAATTTTTAAGATCCAATTGTAAATGCCAAAGATATGACGAAACATGTTAAAAGGTAACTCCAAAGTTCGCAAAAAAAATGGAAATTGCCTTCAAATTGAAATACTTTCTTTTTAGCGTGCTTTAGTTAACTGATATTAGGGTGGTACGTTAGGATGTTAGGAACTGAGATCTGATGGGCAAGTACTAAACTTGGGGCACTGAACTTTGGAAAAAAATTTTCTCTTCGCAAGCATTTATTAGTAAAAATGAAAAAAAAATAAATAACAAATGAACTGAAGTAAAACAAAACAAAATAATATAATATAATAAATTTAAAAAAATATTGTTAAACAAGGGGAAATAAAGTAAAATAAAATGAAGTTAATTAAATTAAATAAAATAAAAAAAAAACAAAATAAACAATACAAAATACAATAAAATAAAATAAAATAACAGCATGACATAACGTAACATGACATAACATAATAACATATCATAGAATGACATAGCGTAACATGACATAGCATAATAAAATAGCGAAACATGATAACAACATAATAATATAACATAACAGCATAACATAACATAACAAAATAACATAATATAACATAACAATATAATAATATAACATAACATAAATATATAAAACAAAAATAAAAAATGCCCTTTTAAACTGATGTTCACACAAATAGTCTGCATTATCTTACAGCTGCAACAACAAATACTGAAAGTTAGGGACTCAAACGGTGGCCAGCGAACCAGCAAACCGAGGAAAATTACACAGGGGTTCCACAGGGTGGTGCTTCCGCTGCTGTTTAATTATTATATTCCAAAGCTCCCTCAACCACCATAGGGAGTCTCTATGGTCTCTTATGTTGACGACTGCTCTATAATGACGTCCGGGAATGGAATTGATGACTCTCGCTCGAAAGTAAACAGCTAACTCGCTTCTTCACTGCAAGAAGCCAAACCCTCTCCCCTCTCCCCTACGTAAATCCTCGGCAACCCTTTTTACCACCTGGGTGAATGAGGTCAGACTTTTCTTTATTGGGGCTCTAAGAGTGCAACTCCACAACAAGCTGAATTGTTTAGACTGAAAGCCTGTAAAACGCGGAACGCCTGAAAAGCTTGTTGTGGAGTTGTACTCTAACCGCGTAAGCGATTTCGGCCTAGTCCAAAACAGCACGCCAGTCTTCTAAGCTAACTAACGCCAATTGCAAATGCGAAGTGAATCCAAGCTCCTTTCCCTGTCCCAACATAGGCCTCTCATGCTCCAATGCGCCGCGGATAATTCAGAGCAGAAGATTCTGCCATTGACCACTACACACGCATTTTATTCTCCTATGTCTATCGCGAACTTCTCGAAACACAAGAGCCGCTTTCGTCGCCTGCGTCCGCGATGTGATGTATAGAGATTTGTACGCGAGAGGCTTCTCATGCCACAGCTAAGAGAATGTTGCAGAGTGATTCTCGAGATTAGCTGGTTAGGTTCAATACGGTTTGCTTCAACTTGTAGTACAGGCTTTGCAAGAGCGATCGACCTTTTGCAGATATGTTCCTGTTCACCACCAGACGGTCGTCAGGTCGCTAGCCGGACAGTACGTAGGGCAAAGACTAAGAAACGTTGATGGCAACATAACAAGGCAATTGGCCGGCCGGTTCTAAACTATGCAGCGCCGGTGTGGTCGCCAGTTTATAAAACAACCTCTGGACCCGACAGCATACCGACAGGCCACGCATACGGGATTGGACGACGGATGACGAGTCGCTCACGACCTGTGAATGCCATTTTGGGAACACTCCACCCGACGTGAACGAGACAGAGTTTCGTCTGCCTCGGGAAACTCGCACAACCATAGCCCAACTTCGCTCTGGCTACTGCAGCAGGCTAATACTCCTACCTAAGAAAATTAGATGCAGATGTGCCCAACGAGTGCCTGGCATGCGGAGACCCCACGAATCGATATATCTCTTCACATGCCCTCTAAAGCACTCAACTAACAACTCTGTCCCTATGGGCAAACCCAGTCGGAGTTGTACGCTACCTGGGTCTCCCGTGAGTTGAGCTTGCCGACAACGATTGAGGGACAAGCCAAGCAAGGCAGGGCTGAGTAGCCGCTACAACAACAACCAAAGGTAGTGTCGAGTTTTGTTTTTTCGCAAATTAATTTAACCTTGGTCTTAGTGAAAATCTACAATAACTAACTTCACAAAGAAAAAAAAAATAAATTAAAAAGCTTGTTAAAAAATAAGTATGCATAAGCACATGAAACATAAAGCATCTTCCCTTTGTAAATTTTAACATATTAAAGAAACGTAAAGCTTTAATACTAACATAGCGTTGCATGTTCCAAGCTGCACTAACATCTTTGCCGGCGGAAATTCCCACACACATACGCACACTTTCACATCACTAATTAATTTAAATATTTACCGCACTTGTTTATATGTCACTAGCACTTGATTACGCCTTAAGTGCTTAGCTAGGGCACATTACTTGGTTTTCAGGGCTTGCGTAAAAATCAATGTACATACATATGTCGCCAATTTATTATTTATCTGTTTTTACAATTTGATCGATTGCCGGTAATCAATTAAAATATATTTTAAATATTGCATCACACTAATGCAAATATTTTTATGAATTTTGATAAATTGAAAAATGTCATAAAACTTATGTATGTATGTATATACCACTTATGTACATATTTAAATAAGCAAGTGCACGCAATTCGCGCTCTTTATCGAAAAAAACAGAAGAAAAGCACTTTTTTCAATTTTATTTTATTAAAGATAAAAAAACACATACTTATTTTGATTACTGATAACTTAGGTGCATCCATAAAATATGACAATTATACGTTTACGCCATTTATGACAGCTGTCATCGAATGGGTGCGTCCAGCACACCTGCCGTTCCCGGTATACTGAATATATTAATGCTCTGCATAGGTTTGTTAGACTTGTCACCTCACTGAATTACATAAATTGCGTCAGAAGTTTTAGTGAAGGCCACCCAAAACACGCCTATAACCTTGTATACTTTTCTTCGGTTTCTTTGGTTCTTATGGCTTGGCTCTAGATATTTATGTGCATATATGAGGCCATGAGAGCAGAAGTTGCCTAACTCAAAATTTTTTTTTTTGAACTAGTTTCAAATGTGATACATTTTAAAATAAAAGTCGATTATTCCTTTATTTTTAGATACAGAGCTGCTTAGCATACCATCAAATTAAGGAGTAAGCGACCTTCATTTTAAAATGTATCACATTTGAAACTAGTTTAAAAAGTTAAGTCAAAAAAAAAAATTAAAATTGTGACGCTAGGCCACTTCTGCTCTCATAGCCTCATATTATTTTGCTCATCATTTTAATTTATTTTATCTTAAGCCAAATATCTAATATTTGCTGATCGATAGGTAGGTATGCTTGTTATTTCAGCACGTACATAATTGTTTTTTATCTACATATCATTTCGTTTATATTTATGTGTTACATATTTTTAGGCTTATCCTAAATGTATGCAACGAAATATGAAATCAAACTATGCATACTAATCAACAGGAGGTACAATGATTGTACTCACTAATCCATAATGCAAGCATATTTTCCAAGCGGCCGGCGATGGTAGTTCGACATATTTCGATGAATGCAATTTTGTAAATTTTTCAAACATTAGCTTCTGATATTGCAAAACATATTTTGGATTTAGTTCTAAATACTCATCGCTTATGCTTTGCACACTTGCTGATGTTTGTGGTTTACGCTGCAAGCAGCCGGCCAACAAAGTTTGCAGCAATATGTGGTATGAACGCAGATTGAGTGGCAGCTTGTAGACGCCAGTGGTATTATGAAAAGTACAATATAAATTAACAAGGCAAATGAAGCACTGAAATTGAATGAAAACAATTACTTTTGAACTCAAATTATAGTACATATTTTTATATCTAAGTAAATACATATGTACCTAACTAATATCACTTACCGTTTTCAGGCGATACATTTGCGCCATTGTTTTAACCCCCACATAAGTCAACGCATCGAGCAAATATGTTTCCAATGCGTGGATCTGAACACCAAGCCACTGTTCTGAACTTTTCGTTAAATCTTTGCTACGTGATAGTTTAATGCAGCCATTCACCAGCAACTCAATGGCGTATACATCTGAAATTGTTGAGAAATTGACATGTAAAATATTGAGTTTAGTGCTCAGCGGATTTGTCTTACCAATAAAAATCTCATGTTTATTGGAAAGCTCTTGTAGCTGTGGCTTTTCCACAAGTCTTGCATGCAGCGTACGAACTAGTGACTCCAAGGTGTCCAAAACATCGTAGTCCACCTGCAGCAGTACGCAGAGCTTTTGTAAAATATTGTAGTAGGCACGCACTTGCGCCACGCGAGGTTGCTGTAAAATGTGTAAGTTTTAAGCCGTTTTACAAATTTCTTTAAATATTTTATACCTTCTTGTCATCAGGTGCTGGCAGTGAGCGTTCTATTTCCACAAATTGTGTGTACGCATAAACACCACACATTTCCATTTTATCGAAATTTTTAGTTTCTTCAATGAAGCGTGTAAATTGCATAAATAAATTTAGTAGATAAGGATATTTAAAATTCAGGTCACTTTTGAACTCCGATATGAAGTAGTTTTCAAAATCAAGAAAATACTATGGGAGGGTAATGTACAAAAACCGTTCAAATCGAATTATATATTAATTTTTGTTTTACCAATACCTCATTAACAGCACCATAGCTGCCACGTAGCAGTTCCAGCTCGGTGATACTATATAACTGCAGTAGAATGCCTTTCAAGCACTGACTATCTAACAGTGTGAAGAGAGTTGGCAGCGTTCGGAGCACGAATATAATTTCCGGTGCATATTTTTCTGGAAAGGATAGCTCCATTATTAATAAAATACTTGAAAATGTGAAAACAAACTTTAAATTTTACCGATATTCGATATCATTTTGCTATAAATTACAATTGTAAATTGCGCAATGAAATAGCGCATTTCTAACGGCAAACTCTGATCCTTTAACAGTTCAAAATAAATGTCCAAAGACTTCATATAAGAAAAATTGGGCCATANTGCATTTCTAACGGCAAACTCTGATCCTTTACCAGTTCAAAATAAATGTCCAAAGACTTCATATAAGAAAAATTGGGCCATATAGCAGCGATATAGTGTGGCAGCAAATCAATAGTGTTCTACAAAATATTAAACAAAAATCGGCTTGAGTAATACAAATTTCACTACTTTAAATAACACAAAGTCACTTCACCATTTCTGTAAAGTAATATTCAAGAATGTGTTTTAGAAGAAAATCATCTGTGTTTGCCTTGCGTCGGGCCATGTTTATATAGAGCTCAGCGGCCAATAAGGAAAGGTTTTCATCAGCGTGCAATGTCAGTCCAAGTATAGCCTCGAGAAATATTTCCGAGAAGCAATCCAAGTCAAGTAGTTGCCTAAAACGCAAATTTAAAAATTATTAGGCTTTCACTAAATTATAATTTTTACCTCTGGAGCTCATTCAAAAAATTTAGAGCTGCCAATAGTAAGCGCTTAGTCTTCTCCAATTTCAAAATTGTATAGAAAATGTCCTGCATATCCTTTTCAATAAGAAAACTTAAAAATGTGCGGTAGACTCTTGAATCTTGCTCTGTTGAAAATTTGTGCAGCATTCGCGTGAAGCACTTAAAAATATTACAATGAGTTGCTTTGTGTTGCTGTATTAAAAAAAAAATTAAAAATTTGTATACTGTTAAATAAACTTTGCTTGGGACTTTTACCTCCACACTGAAGCTATAGTAAAAGAATTTGAAAGCGTCATTAGCAAAAGCCTCGCTTACACCGAAATGCTTCTCCGCCAGAATGAGGAGGCCATCAGAAATGTCTGCATGACATTCTTTAAAGCTGCGAATTTTAGAAAACAATTTTATACATATTTGTTGTTTAAAATGCAAAATTCAAGCCTACAATAATCCCTGCAGAGCACTATCCAGCAAACGTGCGCAAATTTCATCTAAATGGTCAAAGCGGGTGGGATATTTCTTCCTAATTTCATGCACGCCAAGGAACAATCTATAGTCTGTCGATAACACAAAAATTAAAAACTAAGATAAAGTCAGTTAACTGTGAACAAACTTATGCGCGCAAGCGGTTCTTGAAAGTACTGCACTTGTATATCCAATTCCTGTTCTAACAAATCCGTGTAGCAATTGCACCAAACGGCCAACAGCTGCAATAAATGCCAAATCGGTTCGGCATTCACAGCTGCGCTTGCATTTTCTTGTTCGTCCCTCGCAGTACGACATAGCTGCTTAAGAAAACGCTCGAAGGCGCTAAAGAAAATCGTATTGCAATGGAACATGTAGTGGCGGCAGCCAGCTGCTTCCCAATCGAATCCGTTTCCTGCTTGCAATTGCTGCACTGTAATGCTAGTATGCAATCCAATTGCTTTGAATAATTCATTAATTAAATCCGCTGTCAATTCTAAGCTAAGTTCGCCTTCAGACCTCGATCTAAACAGCAGTTGCCTCATGCAGCGCTCGGCCTCGACCTGTAAGTCGACATAAAAGGTATATAGCCAGCGTATAAATTTATTAAAAAGCTCACCTCTGGTTTGCAACCATATTTCAAAGCACCCACAAAATTCATAACGTTGGCAAGAGTTATTTTCCCAAGGCAAAAAATTGTTTAATTGCAAGGCGGGAACGCGAAGTTTTTGTCCTTGAAAGCTGACTTGTAATAGGGGCCTTTACACTGTCAAAGTGTTTGATCAAATTAAGTGTCGGTGTAATTTTATGGTTTGATTTACAGGTGTCAAAAAACCTTTTAAACTATAATTTTTCGTTTATGTTGAAGTTTTATCACTAGAAAAAAGTCATAATTAGTGCATTTTTCATTGCATATATTGCGTTGTCATATAATCAGATACAAATTGTAAAAAGATATAAAAATTAACTCAAGAAAAGAATTCGGACGAATGATTTTTATAAAAAAAAACCAACATCTTGAACAAATCACACCTTTGATCGTCCTGTAATGGACCATCGATTTTGATGAAAATCAAAACTACTTTGAGGTCTGTTCGATGAAGGCACTAGAATACTCTAGGGCAGGAAAAAGCGTTCTATGAGCCTTTTTCTTGCCCTGAACGTATGTGTTCTCTGGGGCTTAATATGAGATATTCTTCTGCACTGCACTGTTCTACACTTTTAGTGCATTCATCGAACAGATCTTTGGTTTTAGTTAAACAGCTACTAAACTCATAAGCGGGGTCTACACGATCCAACATGTGTGACAACATGGTTTAGGGCGAGCATAACTGTAAGAAATCAAAAAATTGTTTAACCAGTCAACATATGTGTTGATAAAATCCACTTTCTCCTTTTATTTTATTAGCATTCGGTTATCTTATAGAAATTTTTTTCAACAAATTTTCAAATAAGATTGTGTCAATTCTTTCTTCTCGCTCGCATATGTTGAATTGCATAAACCCCGCTGTGCATGTGACACATCCGTAAAAAATCTCACTAGCCCATAGACGCAAATTTATGAGACAATTTGACCGTGTAGGGCCCCCATAAGCTAACCGTTAGCAGATGTAAACAAGTGCATGGTTGCATGGGAGAATCGATATATGCCGGTCAGGGCAAATTATCGTGGAATTCACGCTTCAAACTCTACTTTATAACAAGCTTTGGACACGTCGGTGATTAATATTAAACCACCTATTTAGCCTTTTTCAACCAGAAATAAATTCCCTTATGGAATTTATTTAATTTAAACTGTTTTTTTTTTAATACTTCCGGTCTCTTGCTTCCTTTTCCGTTCGTTTATTAAATTAAACGCGCATACGGCAACGCTCGTGGTCAGCAGCAGTTGAGCCAGCTGTTCACTGCTGACACGTTTAGGGCACATATGTTTTCCTTTTTCTCAAAATTCCAATTTATTTATCATTTTTGTTATTACACCAGCAAACGAAACAAAGTGTCCTAAATTTAATCTCAATTGGCCATCACCATAATGGAACCTGAACATGACGACACCTGGTATCTACGCCCGCTTTCCGATCCTAGAACGACGTGAGTGCATTCTTATGGCATTACGCATATTTTTCACATTCTCAACTGTTTTTTCTCCATATATATATATATAAGGAATGCTCCTGTCCAAACAGCTCCCGCCAAAGTTGAGATCAAGACTGAACTGCAGGAGTTGCGTCTCTCAGAGGCTTCACAAAAAATGACAATGGAAACACTGCGTGCAATACATGGACCAGATTTTCGTCTCAATGATGCTTCGTTTTATAATGATCGCGGTGGTCACATGAAGAAGGCATATTGGGAAGACCGAGGCACGTTGGTTGTGCAAAGCATTACCAACTATTCAGCCAATAGCGAAAAAACGGAGACACCCGAAGACCGATTAAGGCGTTTCGCTTTGCTAAAGCTGGAGAATTATGGGTTCGCTCCCTTACATTGTGTCGAGGCGTACGACCATTGTGGTGGTGATACGGATGCCGCATTGTTGTTGCTTTATCGCAAATACATGCGTATACCAGAGACAAAGCCGAATGAGTCGTATAGTGTGTTGTTAAATAATGACATTAATAAAGGCGAACTGCTGGAGATGCGAAATGATGAGAAATCAGCGCTGGAATCTATTTATGATGAAGTTTTTGAGGAGAAAGAGAAAAATACAGTTTGGAGTCTAAAATTCAAAGTAGACCACCTGTTGATACACAGCCCGTCGGAGAGACGTAAGCGCACCGGAGTGCCAGAGAAAACCGCCAAGCAGAAGGTGAAATCAACTGTAAATGGAAAAGCGCGTTGCCGTAACTTCGATCGCGATGGCACATGTAAATTCGGCGGCAAATGCCGATTTGCACACGTAGCGCCGGTAGTGGATGAAGAAGAGGCGCAGCGTAAAAAGAAAGAAGGTAAAAAATCGTATTCTTATACCCTTTTTATTAATCAGCTTATCTAATCTTTATAGGTTTCCAAGATGAGAATGAAGAGGACAACTGGTTCTTCCTAGAAATACGCTTCCCACCCGATACAAATTATCCATATGAAGCGCCATTTATCTACCTCAAAACAACCTGCCACGACTTGCCGCGCGATTTACTTTTACTTGTGGCGCGTCGCTTATATCGTGAGGCACGCAACATTTGCGCTGATGGCATGGGCTGTGTATATAGCATAAGTGAGGCACTACTAAACGAGGAGGCTTATGTACAATTACCAATTGGTGACGACTATCCATTTCCTTCGGACGCGAAATCGCTTTTCGCCACCAGTGATAGTAGTGAAACTGACGCGAATGGTGGCATGCCTGTAGTGCTTCCTAAACATTATGAACGCGGTCAAACTTCCCACACTGAGCAGCAACGATCAGCTAAGCAGACGGAGAATGAAGATCGCGTGCTGATGCGACGCTTTTTGCAGCGACAGGAAGATGAGCGTTATCGCAAAATGATGACTGGGCGCCGCAGTTTGCCTGCATTTGAAAAAATGCTGGAAATTTTGGGGCTAATAGAAACTTCGCAAGTAAGTTCGCAGTTTTTTAAATGCGAAACCATTGGACTTTAATATTAATTTTTGTTTATAATTTCAGGTTATTGTTATATCCGGCGAAACTGGTTGCGGCAAATCCACACAAGTGCCTCAATTCATCCTAGATAACTGGTTATTCCAGGCTTCCAGACTCACCGCCTCGAACAAAATGCCACACGTCGAAGTGGTGTGCACGCAACCAAGACGCCTCTCAGCAATTGGTGTTGCCGAACGTGTCGCCGATGAACGCACAGAACGTGTCGGTCAAACCGTGGGCTATCAAATACGACTAGAGAACAAAATTTCATCAACCACGCGTCTAACCTTCTGCACCACTGGTATATTGCTGCGAAGACTCACCGCTGATCCGCTGCTTAGCAGCGTGTCGCATGTCATAGTCGACGAAGTGCATGAGCGCAGTGAGGAGTCCGATTTTTTGCTAATGATACTAAAGGATCTGCTGAAAGAACGGCCTGATCTCAAAGTGATACTAATGTCTGCTACATTAAATGCGAAATTGTTCTCGGAGTACTTTGGTGGTGCGCCTGTGCTGGACATACCCGGGCGTACATTCCATGTAGAACAATTGTTCCTCGAGGATATACTGGAGGTGTGTGACTATGTAATGGAATGTGATTCACATTATTGTCGAAAGATCACGAAAAAAGAAGAGGAAGAACTAATGCGAGAGTTGGAATATTCAGACGTGAAAGCCGAGGGGGCAGTACCGGCAAAGAGCATCAAAGATGATAAGCTTACTCTGGCGCAAATGTACGGACGATACAGTGGTGAGTGGGAGTCGTTAAAGGGAAAATTTTGGCCAGTTTTTTAAATTATATTAAGCAAGAAAAAACAAATACAAAGTTTAAATATTTATTTAATTGCCTTGAACTTAAAAAAAAACTCAAAAATCTCTTTCTTTTATTCAGATTATTCAAAGAAAACGTGTAAGAGTATCTACCTCATGGAGCCAATGAAAATCAATCCCGAATTGGTGGAGTCTGTGCTGAAATACATTGTGGAAGGGGAGCATAATTGGCCTAAGGAAGGCACGATATTGGTGTTTCTACCTGGTCTACAAGAAATTCAGACAGTACATGAAGCGCTCGCTGATAGCGCGCTATTTGGGAATAGGTAATTTTGATACCTCATAAAAAGTTTCAACTGAAATACTAATTTCCATTTTCTCATTCTAGAAGCGGCAATTATATCGTCATACCACTCCACTCATCTCTCTCCAGCGAAGAGCAATCGGCTATCTTTCGTCCCGCACCTAAAGGCAAGCGAAAAATAGTGCTTAGCACCAATATTGCTGAAACCTCACTCACCATTGACGATTGTGTATTTGTGGTTGATTATGGTTTGATGAAGGAAAAGCGTTTCGACGCCAATCGTAATATGGAATCGCTGGAATTGGTGTGGGTATCGCGCGCAAATGCATTACAACGCAAGGGTCGTGCAGGTCGTGTCATGCCAGGTGTTTGTATACATCTCTTCAGTGGTCACCGTTTCTGGCACAATTTCCTAGCACAACCAGTGCCGGAAATACATCGCGTACCGCTGGAACAGCTGGTGCTGCGCATCAAAACGCTGCCCTGCTTCAGCGAAAAGAATACACTTGAGGTGTTGGGTCGCACGCTCGAGCCACCCACCGAGGAAAATATACTATCCGCTGTGCGTAGATTGCAAGATGTCGGCGCCTTAGATGAAGCGCAGAATTTAACGTCGCTGGGCCACCATCTGGCAGCGCTGCCGGTAGATGTGCGCATTGGCAAGCTTATGTTGTATGGCGCGATCTTCCAATGTTTGGACAGTGTACTCACCATAGCCGCATGCTTGAGTCATAAATCGCCGTTTGTGAGCCCTTTCAATAAGCGTACGGAAGCGGAGAAGCGGAAAAGGGAATTCGCCATTTGTAATAGCGATCATTTGACCATGTTGTTAGCCTATAAGGTGAACACAGAGCTAAGTTTTCTTTATTAAGAAAGATTAATTTCAATTTAACCTTTCAGAAATGGCTAGAAGTGTCGCGGCGCAACTTTTACGCCAGCCGGAACTATGCAGATGAGCACTTTCTCTCTTTGAAAACATTGGATACAATTTCGGAGGTCAAATACCAATTTTTGGAACTCCTTGTTTCGATTGGTTTCGTACCTATGAATATACCGAGAAAACGCAAGAACGCCACCGACAACATTCTCGAATTGACTGGTAAATAAGTTTTAACTTTACGCATATCTACGTTCTAACCCTTAATTCTTTGCACACATGTAGGTGCCGATTTGAATGTAAATGGCGACAATAATCGCCTGCTAATATCTCTACTCTACGCTGCGCTCTATCCCAACATCGTAAAGGTGCTGACACCGGAACGCAGTTACGTTTCGACTGTTGGCGGTGCAATGGCCAAAATGAATTCAGCGAAGGATTTGCGCTTCAAGACACGACTAGATGGTTTTGTCGCCATACATCCATCTTCGGTGAATTCGGTTGTTGGCACTTTTCAATCACCTTTCCTCATCTACCAGGAGAAAGTAAAAACCTCACGCATATTCATACGTGAATGCTCTATGCTGCCATTGGTGCCGTTGGTGCTGTTCGCGGGCAGTGATTTCAAAATTGAATTACATAGCGGCGATTTCCTGTTCCTGCTCGAAGAGGGTTGGATCATTTTGAAAGCGCACACGCATGAAACAGCTGAGATGATACAGTGTTTGCGTTTGGAGTTACTTAAGCTGCTTGAGGAGAAAATCAGTGATCCTTGTCTAAATTTGTTAAATCATGAAAATGGTTTGAAGATAATTAAAACGATTGTACATCTAATAACAAATAATAATTAAGTAGAAGAAAATGTGTGAATGTATTAGATAATCTGTATGTGAGTGTGTTTGTGAGTTCTAAACAAAATCATCAAAAAACGTGATAAAATTTTGTAAGGTTTTGTAAACCACTTAGTTATTTCCTTTAATACTAAATATAGTAGGGCCGTTCAGGATCTTGTGCATATTCGCTTGCATTTGCATATTCGTTGTACTTGTAAATTCACAACAACCAAATGCTCGCGGTTTTCATTACAGCAAATGCTATTCCAACTGCAAATTCCAGACCATTTCCACAACGTACTTAACGGACCTAGTATCTTTTAGCATGGAAATTTACAATGTAGTGTCATGTACAACCTAATAGCAAACCTGATGTACTAAAACGCATTATTTTATCAGAGGTGAGTTTTATTTTCGTACATTTGTTATTTTTTCCCTAAATAGACAATGTAAATTATACTAAAATTTAATGGGTTAATAAACTTTCTACTCAAAACTCCATTTAATTTGAAATTTTAAAACCTGCTTAATGCAAACTAAAAAAAAAAAAACATTCGGAAATGCATCATCAAAAGAAAAAAATGTTCGAATAACTGCAAAAAAGAACGTTCGGAAACGCATCCATCATCAAACACATTTTTTTCGAATAACGGAATGAAAAAAATGTATCATCAGGTGTACCCTGCAAATTTTCAACCTTGGGCATGCGTTTCCTTTTTGTAGTACTGCGCCTAAAAATATACACCACGGCTGCAGCACAACACGCCACTGCACTTATTTTTATGACCTTACTGGCCGTCTCCACAGGATAAAATTTATTGCAGTCCAACTGTCATCTTGGTTGCTAGATTTACGTTATATCAGTGGCAACATATGTGTGGGCTTTTTATATCTTGATATAAGCATTTCTAAGATGGCTTCAATTATGTTGCCGCCACAAAGTTTTCATGCAAATGTAAATGTAACTGTCAAACTATCAAATCATCGGCAATAGATGGCAAGATAAGCTCTGATATATATTGCTCTTGAATTACAATGAGAGGTCTCCATTGGCTATTTATATTCTAACATACATATGTATCAAGATGTAAACTTTATCCTGTGGAGACGGCCAGTTACGTGGGTTTCTGAAACCCAATCATCCTATGGCAAGATACGGAAGTCGCCATAAGGTTACATATTTTTAGACTTTTTAATACCTTTTTTCTTTTTGTTAAAAGGATTAAACCAAAAATATATATATTGTAATGAAAAATATATACACAAATAGCTTGAAGTAATCAGGACAGATAAAGTACACTATACTCATCCAGTCTAAAAACGTAGTTGGGCAAAAGAGAAAGCACGCTCCTGATGTTCACACTCGCTACAATTATAAGGTCGGTGTTATGCAGACAAACTTTTGTTTGCCAAATTAAATGGCGGCTGCTTAGTTTGCTCGGAGGTGGTTATGTCGAGTTTGGCACAGGGTTGCACGTTCATTATGGTTTTCATGGCTATTGCCAACACGAAATGAGAATTTCAGATGTACATAACGCGCACAATTTAAAATTTTTGTATGTGACAACACCGAATTTGCTGCAGTTTGACCAAACAAAATTAGTTTGCTGTGAGAGTCGCCAAACTCGCTCTCTCCGAGTTTGCTACAACAACAATTGCACGCAGTTTGCCAAACAAAGTTTCTGCATAACACCAACCTAACATGTTGTCTCTTCTTATACATTTACGTTCTTTGGTTTCACCATGTGAAGTAATGGGATATTTCGTCGCTTGTGTGGTGTATTTCGCTCTTAAACTCGATAATTCAAATTGTTTTGGTTTTTTCATTATTACATCTCTAACATGTTACAGCTGTCAACTTGGCAACGCTTGAAAATTTTTGTTTGCGCCAAAGGGGGTAGCATTTTACGGAATTCCATTGCTAAGCAATTTTCTGCACATTTAGTAAATAAATAAATAATTTAAACCGGTGGATATAGTGAAAAAGTGCTTAAAACAACACGGAAGATGAGTTTGAGCCTCTGCCGCAAGCGGCGTTCCAAAGAGAACAGCGATGCTTCGACTGTTTGTACCAACATTAGCACAGCAGCTACGCAGGGAAATCACACAAGTGCGAAACAACGCAAAATAAATGAGCTTGCTGCTGATCCCCTAGCAAATAACGCAGTGGCACAGGATAACATACCAACATGTAGCCAAGCAAAGAGGCAGAAGCGGATTGAAGTACGACAAGTGAGTTGAAAACGCTTTACCTTTTCCTCGCTGTGGAATTCAAATTCTTACGTATCTCTATCAAATTTATAGTCAAACGCTTCAAGTTCGCAAATAGCGCTAGATACGTTTCGTTGTGGCAAGATCAATAAGGTAGTTTTGGTAAATTTTATGTGTCATGCCCATTATCGCATCGAAATGCATCCGCGCGTCAATTTTATGGTTGGACGCAATGGTTGCGGCAAAAGCGCTATACTCGCTGCACTTGTTGTCGGAATGGGTGGACGTGCACGAGCCACTAATCGCTCGACGGCATTACACAGTGAGTGACTACATAAATATATTTGTATTTTAAAAGTGCTAAAAGATACATAACCTCCATTTAAACATGAAAGGACATGTTCCTCGCAGAAACTGCACAGCTTCTGGCAACTATTTGCAACTGTGCAGTAATTTTGAAGTGCCAATTCTCCTTTTAATATTTTTAAAATGTTTTCTCAGGTTTAATAAGAAACGGTCAAAGTACAGCGCGCGTCGAAATCACCATCTCCAATGAGGGTCCTGAGGCTTTTAGACCTGAAGAGTATGGCGATGAAATAACAATTGTGCGTAACATCACACAAACAGCTAGTAATTACAAAATTAAGAATGCACATGGACGCGTTGTATCAGATAAATTTGACGAATTGAAGCGGATCATAGAAATACACAATATACAAGTTGATAACCCGGCATTTGTAATGAATCAAGATAGTGCGCGTGAATTTTTGAAGGAGTAAGTAAGATGGGTGGAACTAAAATTAATTAATGGGCTCTGTAGTACATATTTATGTACGTATGTATATGGAAAACTAATTTTCTACATATTTACAGCATGGAACCAAAGAAAAATTATCAACTATTTTTAAAAGCCACACAGCTCGATTCAATACAGGATCAGCTGTACAAGTGCTATTATGAATATCAGGATCACAAACAACGTTTGAAACATATAGAAAAGGTTTGCGTGTACATATATTTTTATTTTTAACCGACTTCAATAAAAAAGGAACGTTATCAATTCATCGGAATATTTTGTTAATGTATGTCACCGGATAACTTGGACCACGTAAATAGTTTTCGATTATTCGTGGTCCGATATTAATTTGGTTTAGTTCCGATCATTATGCCATGAAGAAATTTACGGTACTCCCAAATTTTTATATGAGCATTGAAGTCGGTTGTATTTGTTGCATAAAAATTACTTGTTAAGCTAAAAACTTAGTGTTTTATTTAATTTTTTTTTTACAGAAATTAGAGCAGGATCAACAAAGGATCGCAGAACTAGAGTCGGAACATCGTAAATTGTTATCATTTGCACAACTTAAAGTATGTTAAACACTAATTAATATTTGAGAACAGCAAAAACAAATGTTTCCAATAATTACAGCATGAAATAAATCAGAAACGTTCTGAATACGAGTGGTCATTGGTAAGTCGCTTGGAGCAGGAAATTAACAAAGTGGAAGAAGCGCTTGCAGAGGCTCTAAGCGAACGTGAGAAATTGGAAGAGCAATCTCTGCGCAAAAATGAAATTGAAAATGAACGCAAAACTGAGATAGAGTGAGATTGCATATTTTCCTACCCTTTTATGCAGTAACTGCAACATTCTTTTATTATCTTTTTTATGTTGCCATTTTAGCCGCTGTATGGAAATAATCCATCTTAACCGGGCAGAATACAGTGAAAAAAATGAAAAATGCCAAAGCATCAATGCGAGATTGAAAGAAAAGGCAAACAATTGTCATAGCTTGAAATATGACGTCGAGAATTATAAAAAGCGTGTTTCGCATTTGGAATCGATAATAGTTGATTTGCAGCAAAATATCGCACAGCGTTCAAAGTTAGTACGCGTATTTTTATTTACAATCCGGTTCGAAAAAGTTGTTCACTCTCATTAAACAAAAATGATTTCTGCTTTTTTAAAATTATTACAATAGATCAATGGGTGTTGAAGAACTGCGGCGTCGCAATGAAGCTGAACTGGAGACTTTACGCAAAACACATCGCGAAAATAAGGCAATGAGTATATCAGCTAAGCGGGAGCATGAAATTTTTGTAGAGAACAAATCGCAAAAGGAGGAAGAATGTAGAAATTTTAAACTCCAAATGGACAATTGCGGTCGCAGAATTGGTGAGTGGTGGCGCACATATTTCTAACAAAACTTATTTTTAACTTTTATTGCCATTTTATTTCTCGCTTTCGACAGATAAGCTTAAGCGCGATATTGCAAATTTACAAGCGAACAAAAAGAATCGCTATTCGATTTATGGACAAGAGATGCAAGCACTTTTGGATGAAATAGAGCGCCATTGCCGCGCACGTAAGTTCAGCGATCGCCCGCGTGGTCCCATCGGCAGTTATCTGGATGTGCCGGAACAGAAATATCGTGATGTGGTTGAGAATCAAATTGGCGGTTTGCTGCGTGCATTCATAGTGAACAATACAGCCGATCGTGTGTTATTAAATTCGATTATAAGACAACGTTTACCGAATATGCAAGTGACAATTGTAACGGCTAAATTTTCAAATAAGGTATGGTAGCAGATATTTAGAAACGTATCTATATTGCTACTTATTTGTCTTATTTATTCCTTCAATCGCCAGGTGCACGATGTGCGTTCCGGTCGTGTACGTCCACCGCCAGGCACCTATTTACTTTACGATGTCATCAAGTGTCGGGACCCAGTGGTTATGAATTGTTTAATCGATCAGCTGAGTATTGAGACAATTCTGTTGACGGACACCAAACATGTTGCAGAGAATTTTACCATGCAACAGGAGCAGGTGCCGCATAATTTGCGTAAAATTATTGTAGCAACAGAGCCGGCTTTAGAGTATTATCCCGATCCAAGGTTTCGTATGTACTCGTTTAAGATCCGACCTGCACGTTTCATACAAGTAAATGTGGACGAATGTATCAGGTGTGTAAAAATCTTCATAGTTTTTTTTGTAACAAGTTCTTTAATATCAATATTTTTTAAGGCAACTTGAACAAGAGTATCGTAGAATCGAAAATGAGCGGCTGGGATTCCAAGATTCATTTGCAGAATCAGAACGCGATTTGCGTAACTCTATACAACAGCTCAAAGAGAAACTGGCACTAATGCAGAAGCATACAGTGGAGGTCACACAGTTGGAGCAACGCATTGCCGATTTGGAAAATTATGAATATCCCGACACAAATGAATCCTGTGTTTTGGTAAGCAGGCAGTTTTGTGGTGCATATGCGAATGTTTCAAAAACATAGTTTTATAATTTTTTTGCATTTTTTTTTTATCAAAGCAAAAAGAGCTTGCTGAAAATGAAGAGAAACTGCAGAAATATTTGCAAACATTGGAACAGAAAAAAAGGGAGTGCACTCTAGCTGAGAATGAGAAACAAAACGTTGAAATTGAGCTGCGGAAGCATATGGACAAACTGAATGAAATACAGGCGAAAATACGCGAAAAAGAGGTAGGCAAATTAAAGTAATGTTTGTTGGGGAAAAATGGAGAATCTTCTTTGCTTGTGTCTTGTTAATGTGAGACATTCTTAGCACAGACGTGAAACGGATGAAAAATTTGGTCGGTTTAGTTCTAGGGTTCGAACCATTTTTGTGCTTTGGATTTGGTCATCGAACCTTATTTTTTTTCTGTTGCTTTCAACCGGGGTTTCGGTTCGGTTCAGTGGCAAGAAGAACGGCTTCACAAATTTTAGAAGACTTACTGTTGATTGGGAAGGGAAAGTTCCAACAGAAAAAGACTTCAACACGCCGTACACGGGCATTATGCGTTTTGGTCAAAAACCGTGAACAGTTTTTCAAAATCGTAAACTTCACTGGGGTTTCAGCAACATTTACTGCATTAAATACTGCACTTCTATCGCACGGAATTTGACACATTAAAGTTTTACTCATTGTACCGCCCATTTCCTCTAATACTGCTGGAATGTCTATCGTTAAATCATTACCTAAAATAGATAAGTTAATGGCCCTTAGGTTTGGAATCACATGCTTCACCCTTCTATTTCTCGTCTAACTTAATTTCCTCACTTTAAAATTACAGAACGAATCTAATGAATTACAAATGCGCTTGCGCAACTTATCGACCAATTACCAAAAGTTTGAAGATAAAAAGCGGCGCATCGATGAATGCGTACAAACCGAAGAGGTGAGTTCGAAACAAATGCCTTAGAAAGTTACTGAATTTCTATCGAAAACCTTTCTTTGAAAACACAAAAAAAAATATTTTTTGCAGACAAATAAAAAACGCAAACAAAAGGAATTAGACAATCAATTGAAAGTCGCGAACAAGCGTGGTGAACGTATAGATACTGAACGTGCACCCGATGATATACTCGATGATATTAAAATAAGTGAAGTTAAATTAAGGCAAGGTGCACCGATCAAAGAGGATCCCAAGAAGCTCGAGGAGGAAATTAAGCGTTCGAAGCGTACATTAACCGTTGATCGGAGCACGTTGAAGACATTTAAGTTGGTTGCTGAGCAACTGCGCCAATCACAATCGAAGCGTATGTACTTTGTTAAAAGTTTCAAGGGTCATATGGTGACAATGTTGCAGTATACATTCAATGTGAGTAGTTGCTTCTTGTCGCGGCAGTTTATTTTTNACAGCGTTCAAAGTTAGTACGCGTATTTTTATTTACAATCCGGTTCGAAAAAGTTGTTCACTCTCATTAAACAAAAATGATTTCTGCTTTTTTAAAATTATTACAATAGATCAATGGGTGTTGAAGAACTGCGGCGTCGCAATGAAGCTGAACTGGAGACTTTACGCAAAACACATCGCGAAAATAAGGCAATGAGTATATCAGCTAAGCGGGAGCATGAAATTTTTGTAGAGAACAAATCGCAAAAGGAGGAAGAATGTAGAAATTTTAAACTCCAAATGGACAATTGCGGTCGCAGAATTGGTGAGTGGTGGCGCACATATTTCTAACAAAACTTATTTTTAACTTTTATTGCCATTTTATTTCTCGCTTTCGACAGATAAGCTTAAGCGCGATATTGCAAATTTACAAGCGAACAAAAAGAATCGCTATTCGATTTATGGACAAGAGATGCAAGCACTTTTGGATGAAATAGAGCGCCATTGCCGCGCACGTAAGTTCAGCGATCGCCCGCGTGGTCCCATCGGCAGTTATCTGGATGTGCCGGAACAGAAATATCGTGATGTGGTTGAGAATCAAATTGGCGGTTTGCTGCGTGCATTCATAGTGAACAATACAGCCGATCGTGTGTTATTAAATTCGATTATAAGACAACGTTTACCGAATATGCAAGTGACAATTGTAACGGCTAAATTTTCAAATAAGGTATGGTAGCAGATATTTAGAAACGTATCTATATTGCTACTTATTTGTCTTATTTATTCCTTCAATCGCCAGGTGCACGATGTGCGTTCCGGTCGTGTACGTCCACCGCCAGGCACCTATTTACTTTACGATGTCATCAAGTGTCGGGACCCAGTGGTTATGAATTGTTTAATCGATCAGCTGAGTATTGAGACAATTCTGTTGACGGACACCAAACATGTTGCAGAGAATTTTACCATGCAACAGGAGCAGGTGCCGCATAATTTGCGTAAAATTATTGTAGCAACAGAGCCGGCTTTAGAGTATTATCCCGATCCAAGGTTTCGTATGTACTCGTTTAAGATCCGACCTGCACGTTTCATACAAGTAAATGTGGACGAATGTATCAGGTGTGTAAAAATCTTCATAGTTTTTTTTGTAACAAGTTCTTTAATATCAATATTTTTTAAGGCAACTTGAACAAGAGTATCGTAGAATCGAAAATGAGCGGCTGGGATTCCAAGATTCATTTGCAGAATCAGAACGCGATTTGCGTAACTCTATACAACAGCTCAAAGAGAAACTGGCACTAATGCAGAAGCATACAGTGGAGGTCACACAGTTGGAGCAACGCATTGCCGATTTGGAAAATTATGAATATCCCGACACAAATGAATCCTGTGTTTTGGTAAGCAGGCAGTTTTGTGGTGCATATGCGAATGTTTCAAAAACATAGTTTTATAATTTTTTTGCATTTTTTTTTTATCAAAGCAAAAAGAGCTTGCTGAAAATGAAGAGAAACTGCAGAAATATTTGCAAACATTGGAACAGAAAAAAAGGGAGTGCACTCTAGCTGAGAATGAGAAACAAAACGTTGAAATTGAGCTGCGGAAGCATATGGACAAACTGAATGAAATACAGGCGAAAATACGCGAAAAAGAGGTAGGCAAATTAAAGTAATGTTTGTTGGGGAAAAATGGAGAATCTTCTTTGCTTGTGTCTTGTTAATGTGAGACATTCTTAGCACAGACGTGAAACGGATGAAAAATTTGGTCGGTTTAGTTCTAGGGTTCGAACCATTTTTGTGCTTTGGATTTGGTCATCGAACCTTATTTTTTTTCTGTTGCTTTCAACCGGGGTTTCGGTTCGGTTCAGTGGCAAGAAGAACGGCTTCACAAATTTTAGAAGACTTACTGTTGATTGGGAAGGGAAAGTTCCAACAGAAAAAGACTTCAACACGCCGTACACGGGCATTATGCGTTTTGGTCAAAAACCGTGAACAGTTTTTCAAAATCGTAAACTTCACTGGGGTTTCAGCAACATTTACTGCATTAAATACTGCACTTCTATCGCACGGAATTTGACACATTAAAGTTTTACTCATTGTACCGCCCATTTCCTCTAATACTGCTGGAATGTCTATCGTTAAATCATTACCTAAAATAGATAAGTTAATGGCCCTTAGGTTTGGAATCACATGCTTCACCCTTCTATTTCTCGTCTAACTTAATTTCCTCACTTTAAAATTACAGAACGAATCTAATGAATTACAAATGCGCTTGCGCAACTTATCGACCAATTACCAAAAGTTTGAAGATAAAAAGCGGCGCATCGATGAATGCGTACAAACCGAAGAGGTGAGTTCGAAACAAATGCCTTAGAAAGTTACTGAATTTCTATCGAAAACCTTTCTTTGAAAACACAAAAAAAAATATTTTTTGCAGACAAATAAAAAACGCAAACAAAAGGAATTAGACAATCAATTGAAAGTCGCGAACAAGCGTGGTGAACGTATAGATACTGAACGTGCACCCGATGATATACTCGATGATATTAAAATAAGTGAAGTTAAATTAAGGCAAGGTGCACCGATCAAAGAGGATCCCAAGAAGCTCGAGGAGGAAATTAAGCGTTCGAAGCGTACATTAACCGTTGATCGGAGCACGTTGAAGACATTTAAGTTGGTTGCTGAGCAACTGCGCCAATCACAATCGAAGCGTATGTACTTTGTTAAAAGTTTCAAGGGTCATATGGTGACAATGTTGCAGTATACATTCAATGTGAGTAGTTGCTTCTTGTCGCGGCAGTTTATTTTTAATACCTTCACAATTTTTTTCTGTTATTCTCACCTCCTACAGAACGTGCTGAGTAAGCGTCGCTTTACCGGCTCCATTGAGGTCAATCACAAGGAGCAAACAATGGAAATTTCTGTGGTGCCGCGTGATAATCACATCGAAGATGCTGTAACCAACACGCGTGCACTTTCCGGTGGCGAGCGTTCATACACAACAGTGGCTTTCCTTATCTCGCTGTGGGCTTGCGTTGATCATCCGTTCTTCTTTCTGGACGAATATGATGTTTTTGCGGTATGTTTCACTAAACCTTAATTTTTTTTGAGTTTTTTAATTTTATTTTTTCCTTTCAAAGGATGAGGTCAACCGCGAATATATGACCCTTTTGCTGAAAAATGAAGGACAAAAGCGCGCAAATCGGCAATTTGTATTTCTAACACCGCAAGACATGTCGATTGAAGCCACTGATTTCATAAGAATACATCGGTAAGTGTTTGGTTAATTAAAAAATAATATATTTTTAGTTATAAAAGCTTATAGTTGTTGCAACAAAGTCCTTTATGCTATACTAAATTTGAGTATATTTTTATCCACAGTTTGGCAGAGCCGATTCGTAACTAACAGCAATTAAACTGAACTCATTCCATCCTTCGAACAAGTATACGTTTGCGCTCAGGCAGCGCCCCGTTTTTTCAATAATTTCCTTTCTATCTATTCGTTTGTGCTAGCAGTACCCAGTATCATTTAATTTAGTATCGAAAACTAATGATCGATTAACTACACGTGAATTTTTTTTCGTTTTATTTATATATAAGTTTTATATGAAGATATACGTGTCATTATGCACATTACTCTAAACATTTATGTATGGCATATATGCATTACGGTGGTCCTTAAAATATATACGCACAAAGCCATCGTCGAAATTTTCAAAATTAAGAAAAAAAAATATAAAAATTTTGACTTTGACCTGCTATAACTCAGCGAATTTATGAATTTATATGAGCAAGTTTCAGTATCCTGAGTTACAGCTGGTCAGAGTCAAAATTTTTACAATTTAATAAAAATTTAAATTTTTCAATTTTAAAAGATTGGTAGATGGCTTTATTTTGTACGTAGAACAAAATAATGCTGTGCTCTATACAAAATTTAAATGTTGGTATTTCAAGGACCACCCTAATATACATTAATGGGTATAGTTTTCTAAAGAAAAACATGTATTAACATTGAAGTGTGTTTATAAATTTTCATATGTTTTGTTAAATCGTTTAATGTTAACGTTTATATGATTTAGCCATAATAAAAGATATTACTTTCAATAAGTGACATGCGACTGGAAAATAAATTTTCTGCGTATTATAGTTGAAGTCGATGTCGTACCTAATAAAATTTTAAATATTTTTTCGCCCATTGCGGGTATAGTTTTTTATGAATTTTTTTTTATTTTTTTCCATAGGATATGTTTTTAGTTTATGGCCTTATTCATAGAATAAAGTAGATTTAAAGAGCCTTATATAAAGTATTTATTTTTTATGAATTTAGGTGTTAGTATTTTTGGAATCTCTAATTTTTATGTTTTCATATAAAATTTAAACTATTAGCATTTTCCTTCGACCTTCTCGACAAATCCTGGTTTAGCGCTGGCAGCAACTGTCTTATTGCATTCTTTTACCACTTCCTTCAGCAGCTCGATCTCGTCTTTGATGAAATCCAACTCTTTTTCAACTTCGTGGCGTTGGTAAACCGGATCACGACCTAAAAATGGAAATACAAATTTAAATAAAATAATCTTAACTAATTCGAATCTTACCATCATTTCAGCACTCACCTTGTCGGCGTCGTAACATCCGATAAATATCGCGTATGCCATCCAATGCCCGATCCTTATTCAGCTCATTCGCTGCCACACAATCTTTGGCGTTCGCCAAAATACGCTCCCAGTGCAGACATTCGCTACGCGCTGTATTATATGAACGCTCCAGCTCAGCCAAATCGTTCTTCAAACCCAGTACGGTAAGCGCTGCCTCATTGGTCACATTTACCATTCGTTTGCGCATCTCTTCGATTTCAAGAAATTTCTCCTGCTCCAAGCGCGATATCTCTACTTGTGCCAACACTGCAGTTAAAGCAAAAAATTTAAGTAATAAAAAGAAAAATACCTATTATCCACATAGAGAAACAGGTAAGCAGTACGCACTCAATGCATCACAACGATCCATGCAATCTTTCACCGAATCAAATATCTCTGACTTCTCCACTACTTCCTGTATAACAGTCTCATACGGCTCCAACTCGTCTACAGTGGCCTTGAGCACTTCACGAAACTCATTTAGCTCCGCTATAGCGCGCTTAAACTTTTGTATATTTTCTGCCAGCTCCGCATGCAATGCTGTCTCCTCGGCCACTTTCTTCTCCGCAACGCGTTTCTTATCATCGCAATCTTTGATAAAACTATTCACTTCTATAAAGCGTTTACGCAAATTTGCTTGTATCTTGTAGAGTTTGCGTATGCGACTGGCATTGTTGGCTGCTTGGCGTTTAGAATTCTCCAGCATTTCATCCTGCAGACGCAACATGACCGAATGTTCGCGCTCATTGCGTATGTAGAGCAGCTCAATGGAATCGCCTGCTGAATCCCAATTTGGCGGTTTGCTTTTAGTTGGTTAATATGTTAGAATATTAAACGCATTGGGCAAACAATTAGAGGAGATAGTACTCACACAAAATATGCATTCTGTTGCTTTGATTCGATATAGTCGCCAACAGCCTTCTCTGGACTCAAATCCAAATTACCAATGACATCGATTTTTGTCGTTGGCTTGAGACGTGGCATTTTCCAACCACTGAATTGATAGTAATAGATAAATTTTTAAATTGTAGCAATAAAATATATGGCGTGTTGAAATAGTTTATTTCTGATTGCTGCTTGTTAATTCAATTTTCTTGCTGTTGCTTTGGCAACAAGCAGTCAGTTGCCTGGCCTTTCCATGATTGCGATGACGGTTATTTATAAGCTTTGTTTATTTAGCTGAACAAAAAAGGCCTTTCCTTTCGACATCAAATGCCATTTCAAAAACTGGACTCATGTTTCGGAATGTGAAACATGGTGAATTTAGGGGACCTGTAGGCAGTTTCAGCTCAAATTATGATCAAAGTAAGCGACAACATTAAAGAAACCTCTTTGCAGGTCTACCAAAACGGGTACATGCCACCTGAGGTTCAGAATTTTTACCTCTTATATGTATGTACGTAAAGTAGTACTGAAAACCTCGATTAGAAGGTCGCGGCTATACACAGTCGTTGGTCTGGAATAACCGTTACAAGGTATAGCGGAATTCTAAAGGAAAAATGTTTAATAATGATACTCTGAAAATAAAACTAATAAATTTTTTAATTAATTCTTCGTGGTATTAAAAACAGGATTTTTTCGCACTTACTGTTATTTTTTAAGCATTAAAGCCAAACACAAAAAAAAGCATATGTTATTTTTTCATGTTTTTTATATTATATTTTAATTACTGTATATAGTACATATTTATGTGAATGTATGTGTGCAGTTATGTATAATAATTAAAGCCCTTCACATAATTGGCGCACTTACTGAAAGCAAAAATAATAAAAAACATAATTTCAGAAAAGTTGTTTGTTTTAAATATGTACTCAATTTTTTACATCTCACTTAAATTTTAATTGTGTGTTTTTATTAAATTTATTTGTTCAATAATAATGTGAACGTTTTTTTGTTTAGGACAAATTGTAGCATTTTTTTGTTAATTTAATAACAACAAAAAATAATACGTAAGAGAACCAGTGAATATTACAACTATTAACCTTTACGCTATTTCATTTAATTTGTTGTGGGAGTAAAATTACTGCAAGTCGCTTTAAATGCACTTATCCATGCAACAAAATTTTATGAACGATATTTTATAGAATGTCATTCTAAAAATTCCGACGTAGTATGTATATACTCGTAATTGTCTGCATTTTCAAATACTAGGATTTAGTTGTATAGTTTTTTATTTTATTAAATTATTTTAGTTTTAGGTTTTACTTGTAATAAACTTTACGTTTCTTAATATTCATAATTTTTGCTTATTTTGTAACTAATACTTCCTCTTTTACGTTGTATTTAAATTTTTTGTTTTTTCTTTATTTTATTTTGTTGTCGAGCCAGTTTCACGCACTTGTCTATTGATTTCCTCATTGTAACTGCATATTTTTATTACATGCTGTTTTTTTNCCAAATTACCAATGACATCGATTTTTGTCGTTGGCTTGAGACGTGGCATTTTCCAACCACTGAATTGATAGTAATAGATAAATTTTTAAATTTAATTTTTTAAATTGCAGCAATAAAATATATGGCGTGTTGAAATAGTTTATTTCTGATTGCTTGTTAATTCAATTTTCTTGCTGTTGCTTTGGCAACAAGCAGTCAGTTGCCTGGCCTTTCCATGAGTGCGATGACGGTTATTTATAAGCTTTGTTTATTTAGCTGAACAAAAAAGTCCTTTCCTTTCGACATCAAATGCCATTTCAAAAAGTGGACTCATGTTTCGGTATGTGAAACATGTTGAATTTAGGGGACCTGTAGGCAATTTCAGCTCAAATTAAGATCAAAGTACTCTTTTGCAGGTCTACCAAAACGGCATAGCGGAATTCTAAAGGAAAAATGTTAAATGATACTCTGAAATTAAAACTAATAAATTTTTAAATTAATTCTTCGTGGTATTAAAAACAGGATTTTTTCGCACTTACTGTTATTTTTTAAGCATTAAAGCCAAACACAAAAAAAAGCAAATGTTATTTTTCATGTTTTTTTTTTATTATATTTTAATTACTGCATTTAGTATATATTTATGTGAATGTATGTGTGCAGTTATGTATAATAATTAAAGCCCTTCACATAATTGGCCCACTTACTGAAAGCAAAAATAATAAAAAACATAATTTCAGAAAATATTAAAAATTAAATATGCACTAAATTTTTTACATATTACTTAAATTTTAATTGTGTGTTTTTATTAAATTTATTTGTTTAATAATAATGTGAACGTTTTTTTGTTACATTTTGCATTTTTAATTTAATAACAACAAAAAATAATACGTAAGAGAACCAGTGAATATTAGAACTGTTAACCTTTACGCTATTTCATTTAATTTGTTGTGGGAGTAAAATTACTGAAAGTCGCTTTAAATGCACTTATCCATGCAACAAAATTATATGAATGATATTTTATAGAATGTCATTCTAAAAATTCCGACGTAGTATGTATATACTCGTAATTGTCTGCATTTTCAAATACTAGGATTTAGTTGTATAGTTTTTATTTTATTAAATTATTTTAGTTTTAGGTTTTACTTGTAATAAACTTTACGTTTCTTAATATTCATAATTTTTGCTTATGTTGTAACTAATACTTTACTCTTTTACGTTGTATTTAAATTTTTTGTTTTTCTTTATTTTATTTTGTTGTCGAGCCAGTTTCACGCACTTGTCTATTGATTTCCTCATTGTAACTGCATATTTTTATTACATGCTGTTTTTTTTAAATTTGTTTACAAATGGCAGGGAACTATAATATGTTTAGATATTGAATATAGACAGTAAATAACAATATTTTAAAATGTATATATTCGTATGCATGTACATATGTATATTACAGGAAAAAGAAAACGTTAAAATTTACTTTTCTTAAATTTAACTTTATTTTTTNTTTGCTTTCGGCCACCAAAAATTAGTACAAAATATTTCATAAAATCTCAGTTTTTTTATTAAATCCTTGTTCTTAAATAACTCTCGATTAACGTACCTTATGTGCACTTTGATCTAAATTTTTAAGAACTTCAATTTAAGCACATATGGCAACCCTATTCTCAAAAGACTTGAATTAAAAAATTTTCGAACGCCTTTCGTTGGCTAACTGTAGTATATAACCTCAAATACGTTGTTTTTACTTAATCGCATATTTTTATTGAATATTTATTTTAAATTCAAAAGCTTTCTTTCAGATAAAAATGCCAGTCAAAAGTTTTAAAAAGGTAGGGCAGGCTCTTTCATACAGTGTATTGTATCGAAGCGCTAAGCTCAAATTATTAACTATAATTTTAATTTGAAATAAAATTTTTAACTTTTCTTTTAAATAAAATAAAAATAAAAAAGTGTTCAAAAACTAAATTCTTTACGTACTTTGCAAATTCGTAGTACATATTTAGCTGCTGCATTTTCGTATGAGTTTAAAATTAAGAACTAAAATTCCTAACAGAAGTATACCTAATATATTTTTTTATAAATAATTTGAAATACCCTAAAAATTAAAAAAAATATATATACACATGTGCATATGTATCCTCTGATTCTCATAATTATACGACCCCCACATATTGACTAGTTTTGACTATTTATTTTTTTTTTTTTATTATGTAATTTCAATTAGTTTCTTAAAATTTTTTTACATAAAAACCCATCGGCTTTATTGCGAATTTCACGTGTACAAATATTCCCAAAAATCGAAATCGAAAAACCTTTTTTCCCAATACGTTTTTGTTTTGGCTGAAATTATGAGAACTATTCGTTCACATGGAGTTGGCGATAAGGCTGTATATAAATCCAAGCTTCGAACTTTCTACAAAAATTACGAGCAATTTTTAAGCAAAGAACCAAACCGATTTCAGTTGTCATATAAAAATTGAAGAGTACCGTTAATTTCATAATCCAATGATCGGATCTAAACTAAATTAGTATGGCACTATCTCTGAAGCTATGCGGTAAAATACAAAAAATATTCCGACGAATTAATAGTCTCCCAACGAAGTCGGTTAAAAAAACAATCACAAAGTTTCATTAAAATTTCACACTTTTTAATTACAATTTTGAGAAAAAATTTGCAGTATTCAAAAATTGACTACCCAAAAATTTTCTAAAAATTCTGAACAAAAAAGTGAATTTTTGATGAACATTTTTAAATTTTTTATTTTTTTTTACAAAGTTTAAAACTTGGAGTTATATACGGTCGTATAATTATGAAACGCGCTGTATGTATATGTAGACTGCAAATAACAAACACTTCGCACTCGATTTTATTGAAGAAAATTTCGAACCATAAATTTTTACTAATTTAAACATCAATTTAAAACAACAAGAAGCTATTTTTTATTTTAATTTAGTTGCACTTATTGATTTTTCATTAAACATTTTTAACATATTTTTTTAAATTATTTGTTCATTCAGCTGTAAGCTTTCACTATGAAATTCCAATGAGCGGCACAGGGATGACCAAATATCAAATGGATTCAAAGATTACATATGTACATATGTAATTATTTTGTTGTTTGTATGGTTATGTCATTAGTTTTACTTGTAACTGTAAAAAGAGAGAAGTTATTATTTTTTTAAATATCCAGTTAAAGTTCATGTTGGTGATGATGATCATCATTATGATTGAGGCTAAAGGTGTTTGATGTGAAAGCGTTTACTTGAAGTGTACAAATTATCAAAATAATTGCAAAATATACTTCAAAAAACTTTCGAAATTTTTAACTTCGAAAAATGTAACTACAAAAACTCAAAGTAAACATTTTTAACAGAAAGATGTTTAGAACTTTTTTAATTAAAGCAATTCTGAAATTTCGAACTTGGGTCCAAATTTATGGAACTCGAATTTTCATAAAAAATAACGCAAATATAAAAAAATTCGAGTAGCAAGTTCATGTGTTTTTTGTTTTTCAAATTTAAAATTCGAAAATAGATGTACGAAAATTTACATGCATATATGTATCAGTATTTTTGAAACTCAGTTTCGAAGAATTAAACAAACTCTGAATTCAACACTTTTATAGTTTTAAACACAATTACACTTAGCATCGTTACCAAAAAAAAAAATCAAAACCCCAGCTAGCTGAGTTCAAAATTAATTAAATTTCGAAGTTAAGCATACAAAAATTTAAATTTTGGAAAAAAAATATTTTTCACATCATGTGGTTAACTGATTTTAGCTGCCTAGTTCAGATTCTGAAATTTGAGAGAAAAACTAACTTCGAATTAAGTATTTTTCCCCATTATAAATCGAAATTAACTTTGGTTGAAATTAACTTTTCGATTTAGGTGAAAAGATCGCCAATTGAATTTGGCCTAATCAACTTCCAAAATTTCAACTTATAAAAATAAATTACAGTGTTTTCTCGCTCATATCAAGTCTTAGCCGCCAAAAAGTTGTGAACATTTTTTCAAAATTTTCTTTTTGATACGAAATGGTCCAGATGTATTTCTGCATCAAAAAAAAATTGTCGCTTACATCTTTTTTGGCGGTTAGGGCTCGATATGTTTCTGATTGTCCAACGAGGATTTTTAAGTATTGAAGTTATTTTCGAAGACAAGTATGGCGATCTAAATTTATTCATGTATAGAACTTGGGAAATTTTATTCGAATACTTTTCTATCTCATTTTTTTCACCAAAAATTCGAAAATCAAAATTCGCGAGACAAATGCAGATTCAAATGAAAAATTAGAAAAGATAAAAAGTTCTAAAAAAATCGACATCGAAAATTTTCGAATTCGAATTTCAAACTCCTAAAAAAAATGTTTCGCTTAAAAATTCAAAATACTTCATATCAGTAGCTCGTTTCTGTAACAATTCTCTACCAAGGCGAATTGAGATATGAATTCGCCGCCCTGTTCTCTACTGCTAATTAGTAGGTGAGAGTGACGTATTTTCTCTACCAGTAGAGAAATAATCGGTAGAGAAAAGTTACAGAAACGGGCTACAGTTCATTTTAAAATTTCGGAGTGGCTTTCGAATGCAAGTATCGGAATCTGAATTTTTTCTATGAACAAATCCTGGAAACGAAAGTGTTGATACTTTGAAACACGAATTCGAATACTGATAACTTAATATTTTCCAACACCATAATTTTCATCGAAAATTCGAGCATATGAATTGAAATTTGTTTGGAAAATTTTGGAATTTCTGAATTCAGGTACTGCAATTCACTTCCGAATGAATTCCAACCAAAGTCACTTAGAATTCAAATTGAATGGAGCAGAAATTCACTCGGAAGTGAAGTGACTAATTTCGAACTTCGAAATTAGATTTCGATAAATTGTAAATCGAATGTCAGAACTCGCAAGTGAAATTTCTGAAAAAAAAAATAAAATTCGAACATCAAAATTCGTAAGTCGTGGTCTAAAATTACANTATTTTTATTTTAATGTTGTAACTACAGCTACATTTATGTGGGACATTTTATGCTCGCGTTTTTCGTTTTTTAAGACTTGCATGCCGTACATATGTACATATGTATGTATTTACGTTTTTTGCAGGCGCACAGGCGTGTGTGTGTGCGCATACTCTTACAACGCGATTGGTAATGTTCGAAAATGTTGTTGTAGTTTTTAAATTTCGCTTTCAAAAGTTGTAGTGTAGTGGTGTGTTCGTGTAAGTGTGTTTTGTAGTTATTGCCTACATTCCATAGCCGGGATATGCCATATTTGGCGCATAGCCAGGCGCCGCCGCATAATTTTGGGCATATTGTGGAGGTATACCCATAGCCGGTCCAGCGGTTATCATCAATTGTGGCTCCATTGTGATGATGTTCTTGTGTTCGACTGTTTCGTCCTCCTTTTCGCGTTGCGCTTCGGTTTGTTCCAGCTTGTCGACTTTTGTGGTGTATTCGCGTATTACCTGTAAGGAAAGGGAAGGGGTTTAGGTTTAGTTTGTTGTAATATGGGGCGCGTAAAATCTATTCCTTTAAAAATTTCAGTACTCAAATATGTTTAAAACACCGATATGAAAATTAGTGGAATTCTCTTATAAAGAGGTACTCACTTGTATCAAATACGGCATAGCAAAGTCCATAATATTGTGTTTCCATGCCAGCTCCAGTATAACATCAGGCCGCAGCAAGTCGTAGCACTGCAAAAAAGCAAGCATAAATAAAATGAATTAATAAACCTCTTGCTGGCACTCATATCTTTCAGTTTGCCTAAATTTGTTTTTTTTTTATCATTTTTCTTTCTCTTGTCGTATGCACTCTGCCTATTGCGCTGCATATCCCATTTTACCATCAGCCCTATCGCTAATGCCGTGTGAATAAACTGTTCCCATAATTTAGCATGCAAAACAAAAACAAATTGTTTTTGCTTTACTTTATATTTTTTGGGAATATTTGTTGTAGTAAAGTTGACTACATTGGGCGATTCAATTAAAACATTTTAAAAGTAGTAACTACTTGCAAGGTTAGCGTTTTCGTACTTTTTCGGATAGATCTCTCATTGAGAGTGATTCTTGGAAATTAACTGGCATGTTACCGGATATATTTTTTTTTCTCTTAATCTTTCCTCTTTGAATATTATTTATCTATATCTCACTCTAGCTGCATATTTTCTTTTTGAGTTTCTAATCATTTAATTTGTTATTTTAAGGATTTATTTCCATTTCCTCGGTTTCTATTGATTTTCTTTTTTTCTCTCCCTCTTCTCAATTATACCGAGGGGGAAAAGGGAATGCATTAACTTTTTTCTCTCAAGAAAATCTTAACAACTACGTTTGAACGAAAAGCGAGCAATGTCGGCGAGCGGATGATGTGCAATTTCGAAAAAAAAANCAAAGAAAATTTTAACAACTACGGTTGAACGAAAAGCGAGCAATGTCGGCGAGCGGATGATGTGCAATTTCGAAAAAAAAACAAAAACAAAAAATGAAAAAACAAAAAATTTTAGAATTAACTCAAGTATGTTTTTTCACGTTATCAAAACTGTTGCTGCAGCCGAATGTATGCGTGTTCGACTGCCGTGTCGTTGATCACGGGCTTAAAACCTAGTGCCATAGAACTTTTTCAATTTTTTATTTTTTTAAATTTATAAATTCTATTTATAGATTCTATAGCAACATGCGACTCATTACTTTCGTATGACAACGCTGTAGGGAAATTCTTGCATCTTTTCGTGCATGGGTTATAGGGGCTATCCATTACTTTATGCATTCCCTAACATTACCTTTTCCCGCAGGGTCTTTCTGGCTTCCCAATTTTCCCTCTCTCTCCCCTCAAATTCTGCTCTCTTCAAATTAATCTCTCTCAATTTCTCCTCTTCTCAACTTTCTCTACCTCTCTTCTCTACATGTCTCTCAATATTAGCTTGATCTCCCGTTATTTTTTCTTTTTATTGAAAAAACTTTAATTTCCGGAAATAAATGTATTCTCGACCAAAAAACTGTAACCTTCATAAACGAAGTTTTTTAAAAATTTAGGCTTTTTTAAATTTTATATATTACATAACAAAAACTATTAATTTGAAATAAAATAACATAAAACGGAATATTAAAATCACATTTTGTTTTAATGAGCCTCAATTTCATTATTTAGCGTAAATTGCTGTTTTTTTTTTTGAACATTTGATTCGATACCTCAAATTCCTGCATAATTAAAAAAAAGGTTAAGTTTTTAAAATACTAGAGAGTGCTGGAATTTGTAGTATATTTTATTCAAATTGATTTGGGAAACAATGCTCCTTCATCGTCGTCTTTTATCTTACAAATTTGCTTACAAAAAACCGAGAGGGAAATTTTAATTTATTCGTTCAAATCGTAAATTTCGAAAAAGCTGCAATTTGTACTATGAGGTAATTTTAACAACTGTAAGCTTGTCTAAAAACTGTAATTTACAGTTAAAACTGTGAATCAGGCCACAGTGTTCTATACCTACTTCTCTCTATTTTTCCAAACCTTTCCTGTCCAATTCCTCGTCTCTCATTTTTGTATTCCTTTTTTTTTCTCAATCCCACTCTCAATCCCCTTGTTACTTTAGGTTTTTGTACTCACTTGGAATAAACAGGCAGCGAAGCAGTCGTGGGCATTGCGTTCGAGGAACCAACCCAAAAGCTCTTCAGCAATCTCTTGTTTGCCCGATTCGGCCGCATACTCCATGGCGTCCTTGTAGAGTTTATCCTTTTTGCACAATTCGACACTCTGCTTCCAGCGGTTGTTGCCTAGAAGAATTGTAACGAAAGGAAATGGAAATTTAAATGATTAAGTAACTGTGATTAAAAAAAATTATTTTTCTAAAGTAAATATTTGAAATCAAAACATATTTGTGGAGACTTCAAGTAATAAATAAGTTCCCTCCATTTTTTAACATTTTCTGAATTTCCGACTATACGTAACCATTCTCTGCAGCATTTTTCACACGCAAGTTTCTTGGCGGTTTCTCTTTTTTTTTTTACCTTTCAAAACGGACAAAATTTCGAACTTGAAGTCGATTTTCCCTTTGCGCTTTTACCAACCCTCCGACGGTTAATTCCTCNGTAAAGTTGACTACATTGGGCGATTCAATTAAAACATTTTAAAAGTAGTAACTACTTGCAAGGTTAGCGTTTTCGTACTTTTTCGGATAGATCTCTCATTGAGAGTGATTCTTGGAAATTAACTGGCATGTTACCGGATATATTTTTTTTTACGTGAACAGAGCTATCTATTTTCTCTTAATCTTTCCTCTTTGAATATTATTTATCTATATCTCACTCTAGCTGCATATTTTCTTTTTGAGTTTCTAATCATTTAATTTGTTATTTTAAGGATTTATTTCCATTTCCTCGGTTTCTATTGATTTTCTTTTTTTCTCTCCCTCTTCTCAATTATACCGAGGGGGAAAAGGGAATGCATTAACTTTTTTCTCTCAAGAAAATCTTAACAACTACGTTTGAACGAAAAGCGAGCAATGTCGGCGAGCGGATGATGTGCAATTTCGAAAAAAAAAACAAGAACAAAAAATGAAAAAAACAAAAAATTTGAGAACTAACTCAAGTATGTTTTTTCACGTTATCAAAACTGTTGCTGCAGTCGAATGTATGTATGCGTGTTCGACTGCCGTGTCGTTGATCACGAGCTTAAAACCTAGTGCCATAGAACTTTTTCAATTTTTTATTTTTTTAAATTTATAAATTCTATTTATAGATTCTATAGCAACATGCGACACATTACATTCTTGCATCTTTTCGTGCATGGGTTATAGGGGCTATCCATTACTTTATGCATTCCCTAACATTACCTTTTCCCGCAGGGTCTTTCTGGCTTCGCAATTTTCCCTCTCTCTCCCCTCAAATTCTGCTCTCTTCAAATTAATCTCTCTCAATTTCTCCTCTTCTCAACTTTCTCTACCTCTCTTCTCTACATGTCTCTCAATATTAGCTTGACCTCCCGTTATTTTTTCTTTTTATTGAAAAAACTTTAATTTCCGGAAATAAATGTATTTTCGACCAAAAAACTGTAACCTTCATAAACGAAGTTTTTTAAAAATTTAGGCTTTTTTTAATTTTATATATTACATAACAAAAACTATTAATTTGAAATAAAATAATATAAAACGGAATATTAAAATCACATTTTGTTTTAATGAGCCTCAATTTCATTATTTAGCGTAAATTGCTGTTTTTTTTTAACATTTGATTCGATACCTCAAATTTGTACCTCCTGCATAATTTAAAAAAGGTTAAGTTTTTAAAATACCAGAGAGTGCTGGAATTTGTAGTATATTTTATTCAAATTGATTTGGGAAACAATGCTACTTCATCGTCGTCTTTTATCTTACAAATTTGCTTACAAAAAACCGAGAGGGAAATTTTAATTTATTCGTTCAAATCGTAAATTTCGAAAAAGCTGTAATTTGTACTATGAGGTAATTTTAACTACTGTAAGCTTGTCTAAAATCTGTAATTTACAGTTAAAACTGTGAATCAGGACACAGTGTTCTATACCTACTTCTCTATTTTTCCAAACCTTTCCTGTCCAATTCCTCGTCTCTCATTTTTTTATTCATTTTTTTCTCAATCCTACTCTCAATCCCCTTGTTATTTTAGGTTTTTCTACTCACTTGGAATAAACAGGCAGCGAAGCAGTCGTGGGCATTGCGTTCGAGGAACCAACCCAAAAGCTCTTCAGCAATCTCTTGTTTGCCCGATTCGGCCGCATACTCCATGGCGTCCTTGTAGAGTTTATCCTTTTTGCACAATTCGACACTCTGCTTCCAGCGGTTGTTGCCTAGAATAATTGTAACGAAAGGAAATGGAAATTTAAAGCAACTGTGATTAAAAAAAATATTTTTCTAAAGTAAATATTTGAAACAAACTGAAAAACTGAGCACTGAAAACTGTTTTTGGTGACTTCAAGTAATAAATCAGTTCCTTTCATTTTTTAACATTTTCTGGATTTCCGACTATACGTAACCATTCTCTGCAGCATTTTTCACACGCAAGTTTCTTGGCGGTTTCTCTTTTTTTTACCTTTCAAAACGGACAAAATTTCGAACTTGAAGTCGATTTTCCCTTTGCGCTTTTACCAACCCTCCGACGGTTAATTCCTCTTTCAAAAATTACCCTCGCACTTACCAAGCTTAACACACACTCACCTTTGTACAAGTAGGCAGCAATGCGTCGGAATTCGGTCAATTCGTGCTTCTCCAGCTTTTGTGCCAATGCGATTGTGTCGAAGTTGTCGAATCCATCGATAGAATTACGCAGACCCTGATAGTCTTCCTCCTCGATGAGCAGCCCGTTGAGCGCTTCATTGATCGCTTTGTTATTGAGCGACTGTACCGAACGTAAATAGGGTTTCACCAGCTGTAGGTGACCGGTCTTCGAGAAAAAGCTTACAGCACGTGTATGATCCATACGCGGTGCCAATACCAACAGCATATCGTTCAACAACAGTGGTTTGTAATCCAAGTAAAATTGTATAGCTTTGTAGTAGAGTTCGATGTTGGCCACTTTGGTGATGATATCCTTGAAGTGACCCTCGCGCCAAGCCTCCGTCGGATGTGCCATCATAGCAAGCACTGCATTATCGTACTCTTCATACTTGTCGTAGAGGAATACCAGTTCGGACCAAAGATGTGCCGATTCGGCAGCGCGTAACACTTTTGGGATGTTGACGCGCGACCAAAATAGCTCCAGATGCTCACGCATCTTAGACGGCTTGAATTTCGAGTAGAGTATAGCCAGTTCGGTGAACATGCCCATGTGTGCGCGTTCCAGTCCCAAAGCGGACTCTAACAACGCAATGAGCTCCTCAAAATAGCCGCGATCTTGATAGTAATTGATCAAATCTTCCAATTCGTCGGCGTGCACGACGATGTGCAGGCCACACATTTGCGCCAGACGGAATTCTTCGGCATCGACACAAGCGAAGCACACCTCCTTCCAGGTGCGTGTCGAATTGGCCTTGCGAGCCGAGTCTACGGCGCCCTGGAACTCCTTCAAATAGACCAAAGTGATGGCGAGACGCGCAAAGTTGCTCACGTTGTTGTACAATAGCTTAGCTGCATCGTACATGCCGTCGTTGAAGCAACGATCGCCGATCTTCTGTATATCTGCATGATTCGGACCCGAAATAAACTCTTCCAGATCGGCTAGACGGCCGGTGCGTGCGTAGGCATAGATCAACTCGCTTTCGATGTACGATTCGCGAGCCTTTTTGCGCGCCATCTGCAGATAGCGCACCAGGTCATCCCAGGAGTCGGCCTTCGAGGCGACGTCGACCACATCCATGTACGCGCTCGGATCGTCCGCTTTTATGTAAGAGTCAATGGCTTCCTTGACGAGCCCCTGTTGCAATTGTGCTTTGGCGAGTTGCGACCACACGGCCGGCTCATTACAGCGCTCGGCGAATTCGTTGGCCCGTTCCAAATTGTTCACTTGCTCGATGAGTACTTGTATAGCAGAGGTATTGACATCGAATTTCTTGAAGATGGCGAACGCCTCCTCGTACAATTGATTCGAAATAGCGATATTCGCAATATCGGGTGCATCGTAGTTGTCCAGACGATTGATGTAGTCCATGACGCGTGTATGATCCGCCTTGATGGCGGTCAAGATCAACAAATTCTGCAAGTTGCGATGATCGGAGAACACGGACGAATCGAGTATGATCTTCTCGAGCAATTCAATCAACTCATTGGGCAAATCGGCAGTCATAAAGGCTTTTACCGTCACCGAGATATCGTCGGGATCCTGTGTCTCAGAGAGCGCCGTCTGAACGACCTGGTCAATGAGTTGGCGCTTGTAGGGATTAGACTCGGACAGCACCTCCACCCAGAGTGCGGCATCGCGACGACGCACCAGGTAGCGCGCCTCACTCTTGAACAGCGAATTTTCATTACACACAGCAATCAATTCGCGATCGCACTGCCCACGCTCATAGGCCACACATGCCAAGTGGGGATCGCGTTTCTCACAATAGCGACCAACAACGCGGCTATCGTAGTACTGGTTCTCCTTGAGGAAACGTTCGGGATTGTTATTCGAATCAATGTAGATCTTGGCCAGGGCATTGTGCGTAGCAGGCTCGACACAACCGTCATGCACGCGCGACTCCAACCACGGCAAAAGCAATTTCAAACGATTGCGTTTCTCCACCTCGGCCACTAGCTCATCGGTCGAGAACTGGCCCTTTACGACAAGTATCAAATTTTTGATAATATCCTCGGAGCAATCGACATCCAAGAGGCCACCCACGACGACAGGCAAACGTGATGGATTCACCTTTTGCACATAAATCTCAATGTACTTCTGCAGATTGTTGCGGTACAGGTAGAGCACCAGATCGTGCACGAAATCGAAGCGATCGCAAACGATTATCAGCGGCAACTGATCGGTCAATTTGGCTTCCTTCAGGAAATTCTTGACGCGCTCGGCATTGTAACAGTTCGATTCGCGACATATNTTCAATGTACTTCTGCAGATTGTTGCGGTATAGGTAGAGCACCAGATCGTGCACGAAATCGAAGCGATCGCAAACGATTATCAGCGGCAACTGATCGGTCAATTTGGCTTCCTTGAGGAAATTCTTGACGCGCTCGGCATTGTAACAGTTCGATTCGCGACATATACGCTCCACTTCCTTGATTTGGTTGGTTTTGCAAGCGGCCTGTATGTACTTGAAGTGCACCTCCGGATCCTGCGAATAGTTGACGATCGAGCCGAGGAAGTAGAAGAGCCCCTCGTAAGACTTGAAACTCTCGAAGAGATCGATCAGCGCCTTGGTGGTTAATTGTTCGTGGTATTTGGTGGCGATTTGAACGCAGATCTGCAAGTTCTGACGTATATTCGCGGTCAACATAGCTTTCAGGCACTCCAGCGAATCCTCCACGGACAGCGTACCAAAGTAGCTGACTAGCCAGTCGGCATTCAACAGATGTGTATGTACCACGGCGCGCTTGATATCATACAAGTCGGTATAGTGCTCCAATGCACGCTGCAGCAGACCTGCCTTCTCGCACAGCTGGGCGATGTGCGCGCGATCGTAGTGCGTGAACATGGCGTTGCCAAGTATGGCATCGGCCACTTGCGGCGCCGAAATCAAGTTCATTTCAAGCAAACGCGTCTGCAAAGCACCTTCATTCGCGCGATTGTGCTTGAGTGCGTCCAAGAGGAAGGCTGTGCACTGCTGCACCATCGAATGCTCCATAAAGATATCCACAATTTGGTTAATGTCCGCAAGCGGCTCCTCCTCTTCGGCCACCAGCATTGAAGCGAAACCAGCGCCCTGTTCGGGGTTGGTGCGCATCACTGAACGCAAAAGGAAAATATAATCCGGCGTGTAGTTGACCTTCTTGGCGTACAAAACAATCTTTTGGAATTGACCCGTTTCGGCAAAACACTGAATAACCTTGTTGGGCACATTGGCGCGCAAATAGATCGAAAGCGCCAGCGTCAAATCAGATGTTTTCACCAAATCGCCCAGCTCCTCGCTGCATTCGAGCTTCTCCTCCTTCAACCACTTTTCACATAACTGCTTCTTACCCTGCACCAGTACCGGTCGGCACAACTCCAGCGATTCGTACTTGTTCAGCTTACCCTGATCCAGCAGTATGCCAAAGTATTGCAATAGCGGTGGCGTCGTTGAGCCAGCGGGCGACTGCACCTGCTGGAAACGTTGTATAGTCTGTGGTGTACGCAAAATGCCCTTGGGTGCCAGTGCAGCAACCTTGGCTGCCTCCGCGTACTGGCCAGCAGTGAAGAGCTTATTGAATTTACGCACAAAGAGGTCCTCAGCGCCCGATAGATTATTGCGCACAGCCATGCGCAGTGCCAAATCCGGATTCTGTAATACCGTATTGATATACGGTATGATTTGCTCCTCATCAACGGTCACCGAGAGCACTTGTCCCTTGCGATTAACTCCGATAATGCCGCCGCTGGCCTCGTGCGGTGCTGTCACAAAGATCGTATCCGCCGAGATACGATTCATGTAGATGCACGTGGCCGTTTCCATGTCATACAGATGGATATAGCCATATTTGGTGATCAAATAAATGGCATCATATTTGGCGGAAACTTGCATGGCGACCGGGAAATCGCTTTGTGCCTCGGGCGGGAAGAAAACATCAACCGATTTCTTGGGGAAGGGCTGATTGCCGGCTGGTGGGGCTCCAACTTCGATAATGTGCAGCTTGCCACCGCTAGCGGTGCGCACAGCGAAACAGAAAAGTGTTGAGGGTTCCTTGTTGCCCTCCATCTTGAAGCTGGCGAATGAGGCGGCATGACCTGTACATGATGGGGGAATAAATCACAGTAGGAATTTTCAGTAAGACAAAGTAATAGCACGCATGAAATGCTAAAAAAAAAACTATTTGAAATACACAATACATGTTTAATTTAAATTTTTTTACTCTTATTGATATTTTTGTTAACTACCAACTCACCTTCAATAGCTTGCGACACCTTGCGTTCCACCGAGTATAGCTGCATAGCTCCGGCGACACGATTCGGCAATGCCGAAATGCCTACCAACAACAACCATTGTTGCGATGGATTGCAACGATAATTGATAATTTGACAACCATTCAACGATGAATGACGATCAAACATTTTCTGCGGTGTAGAATCGCCCTCCATGGACCAATGATAGACGGAGGTTTCGGTGACCAGCGCCAAAGTGTTCAAGGAGATCCACTTCCAAAAGACCACGTCCTCGGTCATGGTGTGCGCCTTCATTTTCGATTTCATTTCAAT
The DNA here is from genome assembly GCF_001687245.7 of Rhagoletis zephyria. Classification (NCBI taxonomy): domain Eukaryota; kingdom Metazoa; phylum Arthropoda; class Insecta; order Diptera; family Tephritidae; genus Rhagoletis; species Rhagoletis zephyria. The sequence continues at coordinate 90,156 of NW_016158089.1, read as the reverse complement.
ATTGAAGATTTGCAAGGTCTTTTGAGCTACAAAGAGTGAATTTTTTAGCGAATTGTCAGAAATCTGGAAAAATGTAGCAACTTTGAAATTACCTTTGAGCGCAATAACTTTGCTGGCTGGATTCATGATTGCCGAATCGGCGGAGATGGGACGCCTGGTCGGATTGCTGACATCGTTCATGTCGATGATGACCACTTGCGCGGTATCGTTGACCTTTTCGCGCACACAAATGAATTTGTCCGACTCCATGGTGAGAGTGCTGAACGATATCGAATTGAGATTGATGCCGACATTTGTGAGCTGAACGAAATTTTTAGAAAGACAAAAATTAATATTTTATAGGTATGGATCAGAAAGGATGGTTGTTTTATCAGACGATGTACATTAACGCGTATCACGAGAAAACGTTTAGCGTGTGTCAGTTTTATTTTAATAATTTATCGAGAACAAATTTTGGGTGTAAAATTTTTTTTATAGGCACCCGCTAAAAAAAGCTAAATAGCGTTTTTTGCTATAACTTTCTTATTTGATATCCGGTTTTTAAAATGTGTAAGTAGCCGAAAAGGTCTCGCTTAGGCCTATAATTTACCATTAAAAAATTTTGGTTCAAAATACCGTTTTGATTTATACCTTCACTCATTTTGGAAATACTATCCATAGATTTTTATTTTTAATGAGTAAAGGTATAAATCAAAAAGGTTTTTAAAACCCAAAATTTACACACATTTTTTTCGACATAAATATTTAAATAATGCTGACACACGTTCAACTTTTTTTCTTTCATATGTTGTAATACGGACGGCTTAGTGTACATACATATGTAGGTAAGTGTGTAGGTTTTTTGGTGATCAAGGAAATTTGCTCACATTTTCAAAATAAAATCAAAGTTTTGGCAAAATCATATTTGAAAAGTTTATAAAAATACATATATACAGTATTGGCAATATCTATAGCACCCCCTTTTCAAAGTGATATTGATTGCCACTTATGCTTAATTATTAATTTTTAAGAATTTTCAATTAAAATACAGTTCATTCTCTAAAAAACCCATATAAACCCAAGTTTTAAACTTTGTAAAAGACTACAAAAAATTCAGCAAATTTTCACCTAAATTTCAAACTTTTTTATTCAGAAATGTTAATTTTTTTTTGGGTGCGCAGTTTTATTGCAAATTCAATTTTAGTCTAACAATGTCCAAGTTTAAAGTGGCCAAAAGATTTTTGAATACTTGAAAAAAATATTAATTTGGTGCATTTTTTTTCTTCTTTCCATAGATAGCAGTTTATATAAATTAATTATCAAAAAATAAAATAATAATCATTGATCATTCCTGATATCTCTTAAGCTCTTTTTTATAAATAACACAGCAAATATTTTTAAGTTCAAGGTCAATATTTGTTTACACCGTCAGCGAGCTCACCATGCCGCGACCGCACCCTCAGGCGACATGTGCTGAATTGCGGCGCCGAAAATGTTGATTAAGGCAGACACAAAGGAAGCACAAGTTCAAGTAAAAATAAATAAATAAAATCAAAACCTAACGAAAAACGATCAGGGAAAAGAAAAAAGCGTAGACCATTTTTGGCCAAACTGCGCCAAAGCCATACGATGGAATCGCTCCTCTCTCCATCTCTTTTGGCTTAATCTGCCGCAGGCGATGTGATGAGCGCAGCAGACAAGCGATGAAGACATTAAAAATTGTATTCTGCAAGTGCAATAAACTGCCAATTTAAAAAAGTCAGCTGCTCCCGAACAGCTCAAAGTATATGCATTTTATGCCATTTTCACGTAGATATTTGCGATGCCAATGCCATCGGTAAGAGGCCAAACGCCGGATGAGGAGATGTATGTAAATACTGCCTTGTTTTTCTTGCCGACTTCCGTCTGGCGCGTAAGCAAGATAATACGCAGTTGCTCTGCTGTTTAGCGCTCTCGCTATACTCGATTTGTAGCTCTCTGATTTGCGATAGCGCAATGCAGCTGATGGATGATGTCTTCTGCAGAAATGCTTTATTGCATGTTTCTTTGTTTCATTATAAATGCTAGAATGATAAGCATGAAACGAGTTAATGGGAATTTTCATTGGAAATAGATTTCGAAGGCATACGAATTTAGATTACGACGAAGAATATGTTTAAAATTTTAATTTTGAAATAATTCTGTAATATACTGAAGTTCTTTTGATAGAAACAGATATTCGAATACCTGCATTAAGCAGTTTGATTTAGTCCACACTTAGTAAGAAAATCAAAATTTCACTTTAGGAAATATCTCTTGTCGATTTTACGCAATGTTTTATAAATACCTATTAGCATTAAGGGAAAATATTCTATAGGTTTATTTTTATTACATTATCTTAATTTTGCAGCAAAGGTTTGATGAAAAATAATGAAAACGAAAATTTCCCATTTGGGAAATTTTTAAAGTGCGCTATTTTTCAACCGGCATTTTTTCAATATTTACGCTACTAAACCGGCTCATACACCACTCCAAATGATGGTATTGACTTTTTGTCTAGCAACCAGAAATGCCATTCAAATGAACATTAATTTTTCACTTTTTTATGCTACCGTTCAACATTCAACCTTTTTTGCGTGGTGTAAAAAAATCAACACTGCTTTTAGCTTAGGTACTTATGGCTGTGAACTTATTTGACTCTTCGCCACAAATTGCGATGACCTAAATAACCTGGCGAAGTGTGTGTGTGTCTGCGCTTGTAAACTGCTTTTGAAAAGAATATTTTTCTAGAAAGACGACAAATTGCATAGCATAAAAAAGTGCTAAGAAAGTAATGTGGCGTTCAACCAATCAGCGGCTTTTGGATATAAATACATATGTACATACATAAATACATACATACATACAGTATTGGCCAATACAATAGCACCCCCATTTCAAAGGGATATTGTTTCCCACTCATGTTTATTTATTTATTTTTAGGAATTTTTAATTAAAATATGGTTCATTCTCTAACAAAACCCACATAAACCCAAATTTATAACTTTGTAGAAAAATACAAAAAAATTCCACAAATATTCACTAAAATTTCAAAAATTTTTCTCAGAAGTCTTAAAATTGTTTTGAGTTCACAGTTTTATAGCCTATACAATTTTAGTCTAACAATGTGCAAGTTTCAAGTGGCTTAAAATTACCGTTGATTTTTAAGAATTTTTTCGCCGAAGGTGTTGCGGTTTTCTTCCATATACAAATAAATTGTGTTTATTAGTTACATATATGGAAGCAAATGCGACAAAAATAACTCTAAAAAATGAACCACTTGAAACTTGCACATTGTTAGACTAAAATTCAATTTGCTATAAAACTGAGTACCGAAACAAAATTTAACACTTCTGAGAAAAAAGTTTGAAATTTAGGTGAAAATTTGTTGCATTTTTTTGTAGTCTTTTCAAAAATTTTATAACTTGGGTTTATATGGGTTTTGTTAGTAAATGAACTGTATTTTAATCGAAAGCTCTTAAAAATTAATAATTAAACACAAGTGGCAAATAATATCAGTTTGGAATGGGGGTGCTATAGATATGGCCAATATGTATATGTATTTACATACAATTATTCATTTGAAATACTCTCGAAAAGGAACCACTAGTAGTTTTCAATTAGTGAATGAAAGTTCTTAATGACCCCGAAGAAGTCATTTTGTAAATTGAAAATTTTCTTATTGAAATATTTCCAGTCGTCCGTAGGAGATAGTAGTTAGAAAATAAAATGGCAAGTATCATTGTACATACATACATTTGTATATAGCTGCAATGCTATTCTTCAATTTCAAAGGGACTCGTGTTTTATGAAATCACCCAAACATTTAACCATCACAAATTTAACTACCAAGAAAATCAGATCGCATTATCATATAGTGAAAAACATAGTGCATGGTAACAGCGGTAATAATGGAGCAGAAAAATGTGATTATTGTTATTGTGCAGTGGAGTAGAGCGAATAAATGTACGACTGTACAAAAGGGAAACCAATTTAGTGTAGTGAAAATATACAAACGCAATTGGGAGTACGTGTATAACCAGTAGATTTAACGGTAAACAGTGTGGAACTGCATACATAGATTAGTAATTTAATAACGAAGCGACATTCAGTTTAGAATTTTAAGTAAGCGTTATGCATACTTACTCGAATAGACACTCCCATTGAATAGTTGTTTGCTTGTTGAACGCAGTAGGTCAACTAAAAAGCATAGCACATGTATTTTTGGACCACCCTAATGTACATACTATATATTTATACAGCTATGTGAAAATGCCTGTATGAATCTTATATACAAATGTACACGCACATAATAACTGTGTTCTCATTTCTCGAGCGCACCTAATAATTTAATTATGAAACAATGAAAGAAAATGAAGAAATCCAAACCGCAATGGTCAATATTATTTATGAGCTGGCAAAGGCTATGTTTTGCTGCCGGGCAGACAGCAAAAGAGTTGAAAGGCAAGATAAGTAAAAAAAAAATAAAAAATTAAGAAAGAAGATAAAACGAAAAAAAAATACTTAACTATAATCCGCCTGGAAAAAATTAAGGCAACAAATGGAAACAAAGTGTTAAATGACTTCAAATAAGGCAGAAGAAACAACAAAAAACCCAAGTACATGTTTGTACATATGTATGTATAACTATGAGTCAGTCTGCCACAACATCTCTGACATGAGTACATTCACCAACAAGTCCTCTGAGGCGTAAAGAAAAGGTAACCAACCGGTTTAGAAGCTGAAAGGTAAATCGCATACTTAGCCGCAGCAAAAGTTGAAGAAATTTTGATGTAATTTAAAGCAAGTAGCCGGCGACGTCGGCTGTATTATGTCGCAGCCACTTTTGAGAAGTGCTTGCCCATTGATGACGTAGGAATAACTAAAACAGAAAATATTAAATTAGAGATTAGATAATTATAAATGTTGTAAAATATTCAATACACGAGCATGCCGACAGTAGAAAGTATGGGTTTTTTTGAGTTTGAAAGGAAAAATCTAAGAGATCCAGCCAACCCACTGGATGTAAATATGTATATGAAAGAAAGATGATATCAAACTGCAACCTAAAATCTCTAAAAACTCAGTAAATCGCCCATGAAACAAATAAAAGAAAAAGTGGTTTAACCAGAGTCTAATATGTAAATGGAATACGACGATAATTCAAGCTCAAGCTACTATATGTTCGCCCAACCAAATGCCAGCATCTGATGAGTCACATTTTTACACTGTACGAGTGCTAAAAGCATACACGCAGGCACATACCCAAACATACATATGTATATGTATATGTACATTCGTCAGCGCATAAATTTATTGAATGTCAGCAGTGGCTCTACGTAGCGCAGCAACGCGTAGGAATGTCGCAGGCAAGCGGATGAACGGCAGGCATTAAGCCGGCGGCCGGTCGCACCAGTCACCGCCACACTCGGGGACGAATTGGCTTTTTGTTTTATTCCGCTCAATCTACAATGCGCTTAAATTCTTTTTATCTAATAGTAGCTAGCTTGTAGTAAAATCTTGGACACAAATTCATTTTATTTTTATGCTTTGTACAAAGTATATGTATGCGCATGCCAGCACAGTAATTTAATGAAAATGAAGCTGCGATTTGGTGTGCGGAGTGCATTTATGCGGCTGCTAGGAAAGCTGTGAATAAAAAACCTTAAAGTTGATTTTTTATGGAATTAAATATGTATGTATGCACATGCAAACATATGCATGTACCTACATATGTATGTAGAAATCTGTGTGTTTGTACAAACTGTGTGTTGAGCTTTTTATAGCCATGTAGCCTGATAATGAAACTGATTTCGGCTTTACAGCGCTACTTAAAACAATTTAAATGGGGGTGTCGCCAGTGAAGCAACTGAAAACGTTTTACGCGAAAGATCTTCCAACAGCTAATGTCTCTCACGAGTTAATAAAAAACTGCAGATGTTTTTCTGATATGGGCAAGCTACTAATAGAATCCAACCAAAGGCGCGGCGCGGCTATGGTAGCAGCTTGGCCTGGTTCTATTAAAGATCTGAATAGTATAAATTTTGAAATCGGGCACATTCCAGTGCCCCTAAAATACATACCTACATGCATATTTATAATTTTATAAGTTCTTCTCGTACCTAAAAAAAGATAGACATACAGATAAATTCTCGAATACAATTGTATAAAAACGCATTCCTTGATCACCTACCACGTACGTACAAACAAATTAATCATTTTACAATTTTGAGTAGGCACTTACCTGTAAATGCTCCTGGAAGCGTATTGGCAAAACTTGCGTCATTTTCGATTCTGCAACACTTTCAACACACTAAACAAATTTTCTCTGCAACAACGATGCAATCAAGCTTAAGTTGTGGTTGACTGCTTCTCTTGTTGCTTCCGGATCACAGTGCGTGACTCGTTGCAATCGTGATTATTTTTTTAAGGGTTTTCTTTTAAATATACAGATTCTTCAAGTGAATCACGAGCAATGCGTCTTTTATTTCCCTATTTGATTCGTTCGTTCGGCCGCTTTTCATATAATAATTTTTGTCTGCTAGTTTTTAGCACTTATTTACTTTATTTAATTATTTCTTCTCTTAAGTGAACCTTATGCTGCTGATGTTGCAATGAAAACGAAAAATAAGAAAAAACAATGAATGTTAGAAAAAAATTTAACAGCAAGCTGCGCAACCATTTTTAGAGCTTCCAAATCTAATGCAGAAGTATGTGCAATTTTTATAAAGAATTACTATTTCAATATTTAATCAAACCCTCGAGTTCACTTTTCGGTGTTACAAAGCACACCTTAGTTTACAATGCTTGCCCAGCATGCTTTCATTATGAAACACTGAAATTTTGTTCAAAATAATCGTCCTATTAATTTTAACGGCTCTATGTACATATTTTAGTCATAAATTAGGAAAACTACGCGACTGGCCGAAAGTGGGTAGATCGTAAAAACTCTTGCTTCACATAGCGATGTCACCGCCTCCTAAAAGGTCTGCGTAGAAGTCAGCAGAGGCAGCAAATTAATTTTACGAATTTTCTATGCCACGGATTTATTTATGAATATTTTTTTTAACCTAAACGTCACTTCATTATAGCAAAAAGTCAATGCAAAGTTGTAAATTCTGCTAAAGTCAATACTTGAAAAAACAATGAAGAAAATTAGCGGCTGCTGCTACTTCGCACTCGTACTCGGTTGCTGTTCGTCGACGTCGTCGTCGTTTTTTGCCGTTTGACAGCAACACAAAAACAAGCAAAACAAGAAGCGCACCACTGACAGCAAAAATGGCGAATATGGAATGCAGTGTGGTGAATTCAAATTTAGAGCTATGGGGAAAATGACCTAATCGCTGACTTTTGGCCATGTACTTTTTAGGCCAGTTGTATTACCAATTTTACAATTTTAGGCTTTAACTAGCTAATTCAAACATTATTAATGCATATACATATTCCATAACTATGAATAAAATATGCACATAAATCTCTTTCTATTGAAATCTCTTTTGATTAATGAAAACCTCTTGGAAAAATAAGTTTAATCTATAGCCAGGATGCTCTGTAAAAAGTACCACGTATGCCACATAAACAAAACATGAATATGTAAGCTAAAATACGGCGAAAAACTATGTAATGCTATCATAGCCAGTCAACAACCGCCCACCGCGTCAGTAAAGGAAACAACCGTAGGCACCAGAACTAATTATTGAATACCTCTACACGACAGGCAGAACGAGATGGCAAGTTAGTATGTATATTTAACTACTTCAAATGATAGTCAAATTTTTCATTGTAGAGTTATCTGCATTGTCTCGTTCTCTACTGTGATCCCCTGCCTTTTGCGTCGGCTACCCTTTCTCTAGCCAACATTGAAAAAATTTCCACTTTTCCTTTTTGACCAACCACTTTTCAGTGCTCAAATGAAATTAGATTTCGCTGCACATTTACACTTATTTTATCTAGAATTACATATGTCACACAATTACCATTTATTATTGTAATGTTCTTTAATTGTTATTTGGCTAAATTCGCATTTAAAACTCACTTAAATTGCACTTAAACGCGTTTAACCATATTGATTTCTCCACCACCGAAAAGCGAAAATGACAAGAAAATTTCTTTTGACTGATGTCAAATTCGCTTGAACGATTTGCCGTGGTGAATTCATAGAAAGTACTGTTCGATTTATCGAATACTTTTAAGAGCGAAATACACTATACAAGCTTGACAAATCAAGCGAAATATCTTGGCTTCAAGCAATTTGTGTTGTGAATGTACAGGGGTGTTTTGTATTTTCTGGTCGCCATCAAGGCGAATTTATATAAGGAGGCGTCTAATATCAAATTTAAAAATTTTGTTTGAATTCCCACACATACTAATAAAGATTTTGACAATTTATGCCGCCAGAGCAAAAACAAAATACATGGACTCCTGCTCTCACCTCATATTAACTCGCCTTGGTCGCCATGTTGTCGTATGATCAAACCGCTTGTCAAGGCGAAGTTATAAAAGGTGGTGCTCAAGGCGAATTTATACAAGGTGGTGCTGATGGCGAATTTATATTTTCGCCGCGGTACTTAATATCAAATTGATGTGTTTCAAGGCGAATTTATACAAGGTGGTGTTGTAAAATCAGCTGATTACTTCGCCTTACATGTATTTTGTTTTTGCTTTTACTGATTTGACAGCACACCCATCAAAAACAAAAACAAAATACATGTAAATTTTGGGGCGAATTGAGATTTGACATAACACCCGCAATACAAAATACATGTGGTTGTTGATATTGTAATCTAAATTCGCCAGCGGTACCACCTTGTATAAATTCGCTTTGGATGTGTTTGTTGTAATATGAATTCGCCTTGTTTACAACAAACACATCATTTTGACGTTAGGAAGTACCGCGGCGAAAATCTAAATTCGCCATCAACACCACCTTGTATAAATTCGCCTTGGTGGTGTTGCTGGAACAGCTGCTTTGATTTGCCTCGGTACACACCCTACAAGAACAGTGATAGTCCTTTGATTGAGCATGTGCTAATCACTGGTGATGGAGATCTCAATCAAGTACTTCTGTCAGCTTTTGAAGAGCAATATGGAAAACGTGATGTAAACATTTGTGTACATGTGATCTTCCGTCTTCCTCCAACTTATGGCCTTATTTAGTGGTCTCTTTTTAACCAACGCAAAATTTGCAAATGTGTTAGTAAGATAAATGAGAATGTGTTAGTTTCCATCACACAATTCTTGTAGGGCAGATATCATAATTTTATGAATGAGTGAGAAAGTGGGAGTGTTCAAATTGCTCTCCCTCTTCTTCATTAAGTGAAGAATGGCTGAAGTGCACAATATGTATCGAAATCAATAACCTTATATGAATTCGCCTTGCCTCTTGCGTAAAATCTCCTCATTCGCAACGGAATTTTCAGCGAGAGAGGAAAAAAAAATTAAGTTCTTTGCTTGATCGAGTCATGTTTTTGCATGATGTAGGGCGAAATTGGACGAGTATGTTTGACAAGCCGATTGTGTGCTGTACTTCGCTCTTTATCCACACAAGCAGTTTGTGAAACAAGACGAAATTTCGCTTTGAAAGCCCTACACACGCATTGATTTATCGGCCAACTAGTTGCCCAACCTACTTAACGAAATTCCCTACAAACGCACCAACCAGTTGGTCGATTTCATTTGAGTAAGAATTTTTGAGCTGTGACCAACACAACAGCACCGAGCTATGCTAGCAATGCTTCTCATTTTTAAGTATTTGCTATTGCTACCGCAACACTTTTCACAAATTATACCCTTTTTCACCAAATTTCCTACACACGGCTTATATACCACCAACTTTTAGCGGTTGGCCAACTGGTTGGCCGATAAATCGATCCGTGTGTAGGGCCTTTTAGCCACTCCAAATCGGCTATTTATCAAACATTTAACAGTGAGCGCGCACTTCGTTAGGATAACGCGATACTATATTTTCCCCCCTTTATTTATCAGTACTTAATCAACGTTTCTATTTTGTTTCATCTTTCTACTTTATTTTAATTAGAGATTAATTCTTGTATAATGGCTTTTTACAGTGTAATCAATAGTGAAGTTGGCTGCAGTCAGTGATCCCGCGCGTGCGGACAAACATATCTGCCAAAAAGCCAGCAAACGAGGCTGTAAACAATTGTAATTGTGCAAAAAAACAGGCGAGAAAAGTGTACAGCGGCGAAGGGACGCAACAAATTCGTGAATAAAATTTTAAATGTATTTAGTGTGTGCCAAAGCGAACAACGTTGCAGCGCCATAGTGAGTGAGAAAAATCAATAAATATGTAATTGCTGAAATTACAAAGAGCAGAGCAGCATCAGATAAAAAGTGTATTTAATTAAACCGAAAAACGAATAAACTTGTGTTTTATGCAATTATTTGTGGTAGAGCTAATGTGCAAACACAAATGGCCATAAAAAGGACGTAATTTTATTTTATGAATTCAGGTGAGTACAAAATTTATTTGGCTAGCGTGCATTTGCATCCATATAAAATTTTATATAATATCGCCCCTTAAACGTTCATAAGTATATTTCAAGATTATAGTTTCGCATAAATGGCTTCAGCTTTCATAAGTTTTGCCAGCATTCGTTGCAAAATTTCCCCATTTTGTTTTAATAGTTTTGCAGAATTCTATTTGCGGTTTTCCTTTAATTTTGTGCTTCGCTGGTTGCTTGTTGACTTGCTGGCGTTGGTTGTTGTTGTATCTTCCTGCTAAAATACATATTTACGGCCACACAACCATGCGTATATCTGCGCGTAGATGTCTCCTGCAATGCACTTGGGGTTCTGATTTTGTTTGGTTATTTGTTGTGTTTTCTGCAGTACCACAAATTTATTCCTTTGCTAGTTTCTCTTCTCTGGTTTCTCTTTGTATTCAATGTTTTTCTTCGTTTTTTCCTGTATTTGCGCAATACAAACTCCTTAATGGCTTTGGCTTGTTGTTGAGCTATTTTTATATGCTTGACTTGTTTTTGCTTCTTTTCTCCTGTCGGCCAACTTAGTGGTTGTTGCTGATTGTAGTTCTTCATGCATTTAGCGTTTGGGTGTCTATGCTGCTAAACTAAAAAACATTAGCTGTGTTTTCGTATTATCCAGCAAAAAATATCCAGTAACTTGCCAGTAACCAAATTTCGGAGAGTAAGTCAATATTTACTCCCAATGAGTGAAATATGCAAGAAAGTACGAAAACGCAAAACCAGCAAGAAGTTGCTAGTTTTATGAACAGCTGATTTATTTGTTATTTTCCGATGCAATTTTCTTTGAGAACTAGTATTTTCCATCTTATTATATATTTAAATGGGTTTATTTTGTCAATTGCAAGTCTAAAAGCACCACAAACAATTATTTTGTTAATGTGAATTACATTAAACATCATGCCATCAGCTGTTTCTATTGTTATATGGACCAATTTTTATGTTATTTTGCCCATTTGAGTCGTTTACGAACGTTTCCCGGTCGCAACAACGTTTTTTTGGCAGCGACCCGTCCATACAAACCAAAACCATTTTTCCAGGTGAGTCCAAACTTTTGCAGGGCAGTGTACATACTACTTTTATATGTATGTATGTACATAAGTACATTAGACTGCATCAACAAAAAATGTTGCGGTTTTTCCGCCAGGATTACAAAATTTATTATATTTAAAGACGTCCACCAAAATATTTCGGAAAAATTTTAAGATATAAGTGAGCTGGACCGATTTGAAAATACCTCCAAAAATGGAGTTTTTTATGAATAAAAATAGTTTCTTAAATAACTTTTTAAAAAAAGTCCCTTCAGATGACAAAACTATTTTTATTCATAAAAAACTCCATTTTTGGAGATATTTTCAAATCGGTCCAGCTCACTTAAATCTTAATATTTTTCCGAAATATTTTTGTGGACGTCTTAAAATATAATAGGTTTTATGACTCCAATGGAAAAATTGTACCGATTTTTTTTTGTATGGGGAGTGATGCAGTCTAAAGTACATACATACCAAATTTCTGAATTCAAATAGTATGCCTGGCAGAACATTTCTTAATGTTTATTAAAACATAAAAAAACTTGGAAACCTTTTCCGAAGTAGCAGACTTCGAATCTTCCCTTCCCACGACTCTGGCGTCCACGTAACCGAAATCACCCTGATCTATGTACATGTGTACATTAAGGTGATCCAAAAAAAAGCAAGTTGTAATTTTAATGTTTTATACCGAACAAAATTATTCCCTTTTTTTTATTTTGTAATCAAAAAACATTTTGCTCAAAGTGCGCAAAGTTTGTAATGTATTTTATGTATGTATATGAAATAACAAGTTTTCGTAGAAATAGTACAGAATTCTTGAAAACCAATATTTTTTCGATCGGAAAACTTTGTTTCTCCCCACGAGACTTTCAATAATAAATAATATCCATTTTTTATTTAACCATTAAATAAACTATTTTTTATAGGACCCCTAAAAACCTCAAAACATGCAAAGGGGGGGGGAGGGACCCATAATAAATCGCTAGAAATAAAAAATAGTAAAATAAAAAATTTGGTGTTATCAGATTATCAGCAGTCTTCTGAAGATAGTTTTGCGATC
>NW_016158089.1:53140-74671 GCF_001687245.7 Rhagoletis zephyria | reverse complement strand
CAGATTAAGCTTAAAAAATCTGCAAAAATCGAAAGAATGAGATTTTTGATGCGGTTTTTTTAACTTTTTTCAAAGATGGATTTACGAAAAACTTGAATAACTGGGCCAAAACTATTCAGATTTAGACTTATGGGATCTCAGTAGAAAGGTATTTTCACACTGTTTCTTAATTCAACTTTGAATGATGTTCGTTCATCCTACTTTTCTATTTCATCCTTTGAATGAGTTTATTAGCAAAGAAATAAAAAGGGCGAGAAAATACCTTTTCAATGACACCTCTTAAGTCTAAAGCGGTAGAGTTTAGGTTCAGTTATTCAAGTTTTTCTTATACCAAAAAAAAAATTATTTGTAAGAATTCTGTACCATTTATACGAAAACTTTTTTCTCCATATAAAATACACTTGTGGTCAGTTGATTAAGTCAAGTGACATTTTGACTAGTTTTGGCTATTTTTTTTTTGTTTATTTAATGTTTATATTTTTTTATAAAAGTTTAGCACTTTACCTAATCAGCATCTCATAAATGAACATTTCAAACTTGGTACAAAAATTAGAAAAATTTAACAAACTTTAAAATTTGCACAAAAAATTGTAAACTTTTTATTTAGAATTTTTAGAAAAATTTTGGGTAAGCAGTTTTGTAGCTTATTAAATTAAATAAGTAGTAGGTTACAGTACAATGTTCAGGACGCTAGAAAATCGCATTGATTTTTAATAATTTTTTTTGCTGATGGTGCTAGGCATTTTATCCCATACAAACGATATTGTGGAGCATATTTGATATGGGAAAATTCGTCTTGAAATGTGCACTTATAAAAGGTTTGAAATTTTTGTAGAGTTTTGGTAAAATTTGTTGAATTTTTGTCTAAAGTTTGAAATGTAGATTTATATGGTGCGTGTTATATAATGCGCTAGTCTTTTATAAAAAAATGTTAAACAACGAATAAAAAAAAGAAATTTAAGCAAAATTGGTCAAAATAAAAAGTTTATATTATTTCTTCTACCACTTTATATATGTGTGTAGATTCCAACGTTTCGCATTTTTGTTAATATCCTAAGCCTTCTAAAGGTCAAAGCCGCTCTTTAACCTTTGGTATAGCCTGGTCATAGAATCTCACAGTCTCCTAAATCTACAGCAATAAACATAGATTGAATGGGTATTTAAAGAAAAGATTTAATGTTGAAAGAATTATTTTTTATTGGAAGAAATCGAAAACTATTTAAATAAATACACAGCATTTTCAATATTCTTCGATATGAGATAAAAACGTCTGTGACACCGCTTGTCCACAGTTAAAGGCTAAGCATATCGCAACACTCTCGCTCCTCGATTCAGCCTTTAGCTTCCTTTTCGAGTAGAGTCACAGGGAAAGCCGCAAGAGCGATTACTTTCAACTTCTACTTAGCCAAACTCGGCCTCCCCGTGGGCAGTCAAAATATTGTCGTAACAGACAACGACCCTGGTAGATTCAACTCAGCAATAAACTTTTTTTTCTCGGATTTTAAGTGAATTTCTGAAAAAACGAATGCAGCTGGAAATCGTTTTGTTGCGTGGAAAACAGTGGACTATGCGAATATGTAAAAGTATAGACATATTGCGACCAAAGGTTTAAGTACTCGTTTATTCTTATGTAAGTATGTATATATGTTCACTAATCAAAGTAAGTTCTTTCGCCGTACATATTTATAGCTTAGTATGTACTACTATTGTTCTTCCGGCGTTGACCGCTATAATCGTTAATATTCTATTATATAAACACATAGACATCTTCAAGTCTAATATTGCTAAGCTGTGCACTGAATATGTTCCAACTTTCAATAGCAAAAATTTTAAGGTACCATGGTCTTCTAATGAGCTAAGACGGCTAAAGAGTTTGCGAAATAAGTTTTTTAAAAAAATTAAGTCTACTAAAGAGCAGCGATTTTATGACTTATTTGTGTCCTATAAAAATGAGAGTTCAATGAGCTAAACAAAGTGTTGTACAAAAGGTATATTCGGAACTATGAACTGGAGGTAAGGGATAACCCGAAATTTTTTTGGCGCTACATTAATTCCAAAAGAAAATCCTCATGCATACCCAAAACAGTGTCCGACGATGATTTAAATTGTATTCAATGGAACCTTTCCTCTACCATGTCTTCTCCCGTTGACTTTAACGCTCGTTCTTTCCGATGAGGACATAATTAAAGGGATACGATACATAAAAAATTCTCGCACACTGATGCTGATGGTCTCTCGGCAATTCTATTTAAGAGTTGTGATTCGCTGGTTGAACCGCTGAAATTATTATTCAACAAATCTTTATCATCTGGAATTTTTATCGATGATTGGAAGCGAACTTCTATCACCCCGATATTTAAGAGCGGTTGTATGAATAACATTTCTAACTACAGACCGATCTCTAAACTATCAACCGCTGCCAAACTTTTTGAAGCTATCGTTAATGATAAACTTTACTTTCACGTCAAACTTGTGATCAGTTCTAACCAACATGGTTTTGTTGCAGCAAGATCTACGCTAACTAATCTTTCTGTCTTCACTGAAGACTTATTCAGCCTTTCGTCGAGGCGTGCAGGTGGATACGATTTATACGGATTTCTCCAAAGCCTTTGACAAAATTTCCCACAAAATTCTTTAAACTAAGCTGGAGTGATTTGGCTTTCATTCAAATTTTTGAAAGTGGGCTAAATCGTACTTACATAACAGGATAAGTGCGGTTGTCGTAGATGGTGTTGCTTCGTACCATTTTGTTGCTATCTCAGGTGTGCCTCAGGGTAGCATATTAGGACCTCTATTCTTTAACCCGTTCATTAATGATATCTCTCCGTGTTTTTCATTCTCTAAGTTTCTGCTTTATGCGGATTACTTGAAACTTTACTCTGAGATTGGCTGCACCAATGACGCTACTGCTCTTCAATTGGAGCTTAATAAGCTTAACAATTGGTGCGTTAGGAATCGNTACCATTTTGTTGCTATCTCAGGTGTGCCTCAGGGTAGCATATTAGGACCTCTATTCTTTAACCCGTTCATTAATGATATCTCTCCGTGTTTTTCATTCTCTAAGTTTCTGCTTTATGCGGATGACTTGAAACTTTACTCTGAGATTGGCTGCACCAATGACGCTACTGCTCTTCAATTGGAGCTTAATAAGCTTAACAATTGGTGCGTTAGGAATCGACTGTATCTAAACATTAATAAATGTCACAAAGCGACATTCACTAAACTGCACAATCGTATAGCATTGCAAACTCTACGCTTGAGTCGGTTAATGATGTCAAGGATCTGGGGGTCTACTTTGACACTAAGTTTACTTTTGCTATGCATATTAATTATACGATAAAAAACTCGCTTGCTATGCTTGCATTTGTACGAAGGAACTCTTCTAATTTCTAAGATCCATACACACTTAAGATGGTTTTTTCTGCTTTTGTGCGGCCATATCATTTTTGAGACCATATCATTCTATTCATATAAACAGGTTGGAGAGAGTTCAAAAAACTTTCCTCTGTGTCGCTCTACATTTGCTAAATTTCACACTCCCGATTCCGTCATATGAGTCTCGGTGCCGTCTAATCAGCCCACTGTCCTTAAATGATAGAAGAACACTCTTGGCGATATCTTTTATTTCTGACATTGCTACAGGCAGGATTGACTGCCCGTCCCTTCTTGAGAGGTTGCACTTCAATGTTCCGAGTAGAAACCTCCGTCGCTTTGAGGTATTTCGAGTTGGCCTCAGCAAAACGGCATATAGTGCCAATGCTCCTATTAATAGAACTCCAGCTGTGTTTAACGTCTTCGCAAATTCTTTAGACCTAGACTTACCAGTTTCTAAATTTGCTCTTAAAGCCCAGTTAAGTGATTATTTTATCAGTCATTAGTGTAGTTTATGATCTTAACTTATATGTAAGCGTTTTTTAATTTATTATGAGTGTGGCGAAATGTCAAAATGTCTGTTTCATGTGAATAATTGTCTTGAATAATGTAATTAAACTAGTAATACTCTCCAACATGTGTGGTCTGTAAGAATATTTTGTTCATTGACTTCAGTAAATAAATAAATAAATAAATAAATAAATAAATATCGCTACCTAAAGGTGAAAAGGTGCCAATTCCATTTTTTATTTCGTTTTTGATCCAGAGTGGCAGGGACTACATAGATTTTTCTTCTCTACGGAACAATTAAAAAAAAATCTACTTGGCACCCTTTCACCCTTAGGTGACGGTATGTATGTACATTGTCGGTGATACTGCAAAACGGTATATGTCTATTAGTACCCTGGACACTTAGATGGCATTTTTCTTGCACCGGAATGTATCTGCAAATCGTTACACCCTAATAAACGAATGACAAAACTGGCTACCTTTGGCTGATGAAGATGAACGATTGCCAGAAGCGATCAGACACAGATAGCAGATCAATTAAGCACCAGAGCTAATAAGTGACCTAGCACGTTTTGTAGTATCACCGACGATATGTGCGTTAGACTGCATCACTCCCCATACATACAAAAAAAAATGGGTTCTGTTTTTCTATTGGAAGTATAAAATCTATTATATTTTAAGACTTGCGCCAAAATATTTCGAAAAAATATTAATATTTACGTAAGCTGGGCCGATTTGAAAATACCTCCAAAAATGTAGTTTTTTATGAATAAAAATAGTTTCTTAACGGATTTTTTGAAAAAAAAAATCCCCACACAAAAAAACCGGCATACAAATATTAAAACATGTTTTCAACAGAATAAGTAATAATAATAAGATTTTTGATACTCTTTTTGAACTTTTTTTCGAAGATTGGTTTAAGAAAAACTGAATAACTCAGCCAAAACTTTACTATGAGGTTATCACTGAAAAGGTAATTTCTTTCACTTTTTATTTCTTTCCAAATAAACTCTTTCAAAGTATAAGGTATATAAGGTAAGATGAGCGAGCGTCATTCCAAGTTGAATAAAGATGTGTTAACATTTGAAAAAAAAATTGGACGTGAATAAGTTTCTTTGCAAAGAAACAAGAAGGGTGAGAAAATACCTTTCCAATAATATCTCATAAGTATAAATTGGTATAGTTTGGCTCTTCAAGAAATCTTTGATAAAGCTTAAACTGTTTTGCTATCTGATGGGATTTTTTCCAAGCAATCCTTCCAGCTCACGTAAATCTTAATATTTTTCCGAAATATTTTGGTGGAAGTCGTCAAATATAATACATTTTTTGATCCCGGCGGAAAAAACACCAGTTTTTTTGTAATGGTCAAAAATTGATGAATGGTTTTTCGTTTTTAATATTTACAATGTTTCAAGCTAAAATTTTTTTGATCTTTTTTTTATAAAAATATGGTTCATGCTTTAATACAAACACTGTATAAATCACACTTTCAAACTTTATACAGAACGAGAAATTATACAAATTTGTATCTAAATTTCGAGCTTTTTAACCAGATTTTTTAAAAATGTTTTGGGTATGCAATTAACAGGCTTATAAAATTTTAGTAAAGCAAGTTCAAGCTTAGAGCGCCTAAAAAATCGCATTCATTTTTAATATTGTTTTCCTTTTTTGGCTGACGGCTTTTGCGGGCTTTTCCATACAGTATTGGCCAATACAATAGCACCCCCATTTCAAAGTGATATTGATTGCCACTTATGCTTAATTTTTAAGAATTTTCAATTAAAATACAGTTCATTCTCTAAAAAAAAAAACACATATAAACCCAAGTTTTAAACTTTTTAAAAGACCGCAAAAAAGTGCAACAAATTTTTCATCTAAATTTCAAACTTTTTTCTCAGAAGCGGTCGAATTTTTTTGAATACACACTTTTATAGCCCATTCAATTTTGGTCTAATAATGTGCAAGTTTCAAGTGGTTAAAAATTACCGTTGATTGTTTAGAATTTTTTTCGCTGAAGGTGTTGCGGGTTTCTGCCATATAAAAATAAATTGTGTTTAGTCGTTATATTAAAGCAAATGAGACAAAAAAAATTCTAAAAAATCAACGGTAATCTTTAGCGACTTGAAACTTGCACATTATTGGACCAAAATTGAATGGGCTATAAAAGTGTGTATTCAAAAAAATTCTACCGCTTCTGAAAAAAAAGTTTGAAATTTCGATGAAAAATTTGTTGCACTTTTTTGCGGTCTTTTAAAAAGTTTAAAACTTGGGTTTATATGGGTTTTTTTTGAGAATAAACTGTATTTTAATTGAAAATTCTTAAAAACTAATAATTAAACATAAGTGGCGAACAATATCGCTTTGAAAGGAGGGTGCTATAGATATGTCCAATACTGTATATATAAATTACGAAATTTTGGAAAACCCCCGTTGACTTTCTTTATTTCTTTCGAAAACGGTCTTGCGCATATATTAAAAATCAATACGATTTTTTAGCCGCTGAAACCTTCAAAAGTATTCACAACTATCTAAGCTTTGCAACACTCAGGGGCGCACCCAGGAATATATTTTAGGGGGGGGGGGGTTTATATTTCTGAAGATATATCACCGGAAAATACTGAAAATTTTCTTCAGATAATACGCTCTTTAAAATATATTTATGCAAGTTTTATGTACAGTATGTAATAAATAAATAAACGTTTTAAAATTCATAAACTGCACTTTATTTACATATTAACAGAACTCAAACGCTTTTAACCGACTTCAAAAAAAGGGAGGTTATCATCTCGCCGGAATACATAACTTTGGACCACGTGAACCGTTTTCAATAATCCTTTTTTTATTAGAAAGATAGTACCTCAAGGTTCGTCCCGTAATTTGTTTTAGAGATCCGATGATTGGATCATGAAGAAATTAACGGTACCCCTAAATTTGAATATGAGAATTGAAGTCGGTTGTGTTCTTTCCTTAAAAACTACTTGTTTAATAAAAAGTTCTATAAACTCAAGATGCGCTCAACTTTCAAAAGTACCTAAGAAAAAATTTTAAAAAAGACTCAGTAAAAATAAATTTATTGATTCCATGAATTTTTGCACTTTTATGTTCCTTTTTTCGATTTCTGGTTTCTGGCTTTCGATAGAGATGGTGATTTTTCACGATTTCTAAATTTTTTTAATATTTCGAATACCGAAAAAATTAACTGAACTCTCAAGAAAAACGAAAAATTCATATAAAACGACGGACGAGAAATGGAAAAGAAATTTTCTACCAAAATTTCTTAAATCAGTTTGCAGCTCTCAAAAAAAAATGCTCGTATATTCATTTCCTCATGAAAATTGACAGCAAAAGCAAAGCGCTTTTTCAAGCAACAGAAATTATAATAAATATTTCTTATAATTTCCTTGAGAGCTGGATTCTTAGCTTTAAGATACAGTTTGTATTTGAGGTTATTAGCTTTAGGGGGGGTTTGAACCCCAAAACCCACCCCTTGTGTGCGCTAATGGCAACACTTGATCACTTTTTAACGATTCGCTTAAAATAATACT
This sequence comes from Rhagoletis zephyria, assembly GCF_001687245.7. Lineage (NCBI taxonomy): Eukaryota > Metazoa > Arthropoda > Insecta > Diptera > Tephritidae > Rhagoletis > Rhagoletis zephyria. Next base: position 67,244 of record NW_016158089.1, on the reverse strand, counting down.
AAAACTATGTAGTAAGAAGCAAATAAAAGCAAACTGCTTAATTTCGCTTGTTTACGTTTGAAACGCTGTTTATTACTTTTTACTAACAAGAACTAGCAGGAGACGCCAAAAAAGATAAGCTTAAGAACGAGAGATCGCTGCAAGTTTCTGCTAGATTTTTGGGTTAATTAACGCATTCCAGGTAGCGGTAATTAGCTGTAAAGAAACAAAGATATTTTCTCAACTTAATTTTTTTTTTTTTGATTTAGGCACGTGACCATCCTTCCTTTTTTGTTAATGTGGTGTGCTCTCAACGCCTATTATTTTTGCATTATTTGGTTTAAATCCTCGTCAGGGTGACAAATTATGAAAGTGTATGTACATTATTATGGTGGTTCAAAAATAAGCACATGAGGATATAAATAGACTGCGATGTTATGACTATTAAATAAATACAGTCAAAAACAATTCCAAAAAGTTTTTGAGGTGTATTTTTCAACAATATTTATCAGAGTAATTGCACTTGTACAATATGCTTGGTCGCTTTAATGTATAATTTGTTATCATTAATCGTATTTGGCATTCAAATATTACCACCCTTATAACCTGAAAGCAGCACTACTAATACTATGATAATAAAGAGTTGCTTATTAGTTCTCACGTTTTCGCGTGCGCACAATTGCTTTATGTTTTATGCTCTCTGAGTGGGGCCTGTGCCATTTTCATTTGTTTATTTTTGTTGAACGCAGTTTCTTGTTACTTTTATTTTTATTTCCTATTTCGTTTCACATTTCATCCACTACATCCAGCTTTCACTTATGTACAAATGTGCATTAAGGTGGTCCTTAAAAATTAAATGAAGGATGTTTTTCAGTCTCACCCGATTGTAGACGGTTAAGGTGTGTCGCACAGGGGGGCAAACTATAGAGACTAAACAAATTAAGATTAATTTTTTTTCTCGTCTAATACCCAAAATCGATATTACCATAATCGTTTAAGGCATGTCGTAAAGGGTTCAAAGGCAAAGTTCAGATTCCTCTATGTACTCAAAAAATCTAAAAATTAATACCCAAAATCGATACTACTTAAGTCGCATCGACGCAGGGGTTGAGGCTTAGGAAATCTTATGTAAAAATTTACTCCCTATATTTAAGGACCACCCTAATGTATATACATATGTATGGCCTTAATGGTAGCATGGGTGTAGCATTTAATGTTTGCACTTTTAATTCATCTTGCATGAATTTTGCACTATTCTTTTTACATAGTACCTATATACACATACTTACATACACACATATATCGATTGCAATAAAAATTATCTAGTTTTGGTGAGACACCTCATACAAATCACAATCGAGCTCGTGGAAGGTTATGCTTAAAGTTTGCGTTATCTTCGTTATGTTAAACCCACAGCTGTTATAGTTAACAGTCATGCAATCGAAACTGTTATAAAGCTGTGCGTACAACGTGATCTCAGCTTTTATTCCGCTATGGCAAAGATTCTCAAATAAAATTTAAGTATTCATGGGCCCATTTCACGGCATCCGAATTCAAGTTACTTATTACTCATTTCGAATAGTTTAAAGTAAAATGGCACCTGTTTTCTCTCCAATACAATTTGTAATGGTGCTGTATCTCAAAAGGAAATTTCGAATGGGTTTTCTTTCGATCACGGTTGTCGACGCTGGCTCCTTGCATGCTGCCGAATAATTTTTATTGTAAAATCGAATAATTGTAAAGAAAAATTCAAAGTTTTTTAAAGCAAGTGGCCTGGCACTGACACCGGTAGGGTCCAAATTCTTCACAGAATCCGTGGAAGCGAAAAACGAGATCAAAGAACTGCAGTTGCGGCACTCAGTGAGGCGCTCAAGCCAAACACTTATCGTGAGAGACTATCGGCCGGCTCTGAATTGTACGTCGCTTATTTGCTTACCGAGGATTAGTTGGGCACAGTAGGCGAAGCTTTAGACTTGCCAAAACGAGTCACAGCGTCGGCAATGCCGTTATTCGAGCCAAATAACCACCTATAGCGGACGAAAGAGCTTCAGCTGCCGCGAGAGAACTGCGTACCTCTGCCCCAGTTAAGGTCTGTAAAATTGCTTTAAAAATTAAGGCTCCTACCCGACATACCAAACATACATATGTCAGGCTTGTGTAGGTTTGCCCGCCGACACCAATCACCCCTTCACCTGATTACTCAAATGATATACAAGCACCGTAAGAAGTTCGAAGAGCATTTGAGTTCGCTTTAATCAACCGTTTCCATCCTTGTTCAACCCGACAAAGCTCAAGTCGTGTTAAATTTAATATTATGGTTCGTCCGACCCGAAGAAATGCCCGATATACGAGTATTTTAGCCGATAATAGTTACACAACAAGGGGTAGTCCGATCGGTTTACCACTTTTCTTTCTTCAGTAGTGGGGAGATACTGAATGAATTTGTCTGAAGGAGTCCACGCTTCACTTATTTAGGCATACTGATTAATTCTCGCCCGATGAGTTGCGCCGTAAGATCCACCTACTTTAAACCAACTCCGTTCTGGATATCGTCGGAAGTTACAACCTTACTATTTGAGAATCAACCCCGACATACCCAGCATATTTATGAGCATGGGGTCAAACCGCCTTTTCTAACATGCCTTTCTCCGCCGAGACAGCCAGTTTCAAGGGCTACCGTTAAATGAGGTTGATAACCCTGATGAACTAAGCGATCGACAAATGTTAACAGAACTCATTAATTTGTTCCAGCAACAACAAAAGTTTACATGAGCGTATAGTACATAGTTGCTAATACAAATCAAAGGTTATTCGTGGTCAACAATTCAAGGTAAAGGATGTACACACTGCAAACACACGTTGTTCTTTTTATTGTGTGGCATATGACGAAATCGTGTAGAAGTCGTAGTGGAAGGTACATATACATACATACATAGATGTTTTTCTTAACCGACAACGTACAAATTTTAAATTCAATCAATTGATAATTTTTCGTGTAATTTATTTAGTTTTGCGAATAGTAAATATATATGTATATATATTTGTTTTTTGTAATTCTTACTCTGTGTCATACTCGTACGAATGCAATTTACCTTTTTTTATTGATTTCTTCGTGCTCCTTCGTTTGATTTTTCTACGCATACATAAAATACTGATTTTTTTTAAATTTATTTATATTTTTCTGTTGGCACTTTCTGCGTTGCCTTTGCTGTGGTCGCTGAAAGTCGTGGCTTTCTTTTTTTAAATCTGTTTTTAAGCTCTCGTCGGTTTTTGCTGCATCGTCCCACAAGGAATGTGCTTAAGCATATTTATTTAAACTTTTTTCTCAACGCCTTATACTTGCCTTCCTTTTCGTTCATTATTTTTTTTATGGCCTGACTCCTGCTGTTGCACGCATACATGGACAAATTTATTTAAGTGGCTATAAGAATATGTATATATAGTTCTTTTCATACAGATGTACATACATTGTACATAGATACTTACATACTTTTTTATTATTTTTTTCCCTATGCGCCATATTGTAGTTTTATTAATGTCTTCGGGTCGCAATCAATGTTGTTTAACCACCATTAAAAGCGCTTGCCACTCATACTGGTCGCGCTCTACTCCTTCGAGCATTAAACATAAAAATATATTAGCAACTTTGGCGTATGCGCGCTCGTGCTCTTCTCTCTACACTTGAAACTCGCTTGGCCCGGTCGGATGCCAGTCCTGCCTGTCTGTCTGTCTGCCTGCCTGTCTTGCTTACCTTCTCCATATAGCCTGCATGTTGTATTTTTAATATATTCTTTGCTGTCTCTCAGAGTCAGCAACAACGTCTCCGTTGTTCTGAGAGTGGCCTGGCCTGGTCTGGTGTCGGCTGCTGCCTGTTCTTGTGCTGTATGCACTGCCACATGCTGGTTGGTGGCTCTATGCTTAGCTGTGGTCGCTTTAACATATTGGATGTGGATGTGCCTGTTTTTCCTTTTGTTTTTCTTTAATGTTTTTGCGTTCTACACTGCTGAAAAATACTAAAGTACAGTGTTCAAAATTTGCGTTGCCGCTTTGTTGTTATTGTTGTTTTTGTTGTTAAGATTGCTATACTGCCACTGCCGTTGTGCTGCTAACTGCGGCTGATGCCACAGTCGCCGCCATCGTCGCCACTGTTGTTAAACTTATGTTTGCTGCTACTTTTATTTTATTACTTTTTCCATTTCAGTATTTCTTTGTCTTTTGGCGTTTTCTGTTAAATGCAAAAAAGGAATTCGCTACTCGCATACGGATTTTTCAATAATTTTGCTGTTGAAAGGTTGTGCCTTGGGAGTGTAGTAGGAGAAAAAATTAAGAAAAAATTGGTCTTTATACGGTGTGTTTTTATTTCAATTTAATATTTATTATTTTAGAATATATAATCACAGTTTAGTGTTGGTTTTTGGTCAGAAAGCATATTAGTGATAGATACTTAGTGAAGAGATACTTAATTTTTGGGCGCTTCATTGTCCTTTAGTCGCTGTGTGGTCGTGTATATGTAAGTGCTGTTAGTGTGTGCGTTACAAAAAATATATTTAGAGATGCTTGTCAAGTATTTTTAAATCCATGCATACATATCTACGTGAATAAAAGAGTTAACTGTACTTTTAGTCAAGAGCGCCTTTTAAAATGTTTAGTTCTTCCGTATTTAAAAACTAAAAAATAAAAATATTCATGAAATTTACAATATACATATGTACATATGTTTTAACCGACTTCAAAAACAGGAGCTTATAAGCGATATATCGAATCGTCGGAATATTTTTTAATGTACCGCATTACTGTCGAACACGTGAACCGATTTCGATGATTCTCTTTTTATCGGAAAGGTGGTCCCATACTAATTTGGTTTATATCCGATCTTTGGATTGGAAGAAATTAATGATGCTCCTAAATTTTTATACGAAAATTGAAGTCGGTTGTGTTTCTTGCTTGAAAATTACTTGTTTTAATCACGTTTGCCGAAAAGTGATGAAATAAAAGTAATTAGGTTCGAGAAAAAATCGTTTTGTTCATAAAATATAAAAATAAACAAAAAAAAATAAAATTTTTTAATGATTACAAATTTTATATTCCCATCATCACACAAAAATCTTGCCACGCTCAGAATATTTTCGAAAACTTCAACTATCTGGGAGCATGTTTTTCGCAATCCCTCAAAATGTTAGGTCCGCTTTTTGCTCACTCACTGGCGCCCGCAGGTGCACAAAACTGCCTAATCTCTTTTTCTTTTGCTCTTTCGCGGGCTAGTGAGAAACAACTTGAGAGAGTGCGAATCTGGAGTCAGTTTTTAAAAATGCAAAATGGCGCATGGATTTTAAAAAAATTTTAAAATTTTTATGAAAATTTATTTCCAAAGGTTCTTTGGGTCGCTTATTACAAAACTGCAATCAGTTTTCAAAAATTTAAAAATGACGGATCCAATATACATATATACGTACATATATATTTTTTTTAATCCATCCGCCGTCTTGAGTTTGTAAAAACTGATTTCAGTTTTGTGATGACTCAAAGAACCTTTGGATAGAAAATTTCACAGAAATCTGTCGATTATTTAAAAATCCGTCCGCTATTTTGAATTTTTAAAAATTTACTTCAGATTCGTAATCGGCAATCCCAAAATCCCTTGGTACAAAGTTTAATAAAATTTAAAAAAAAAAAAAAATTTCTTGGGTGCAAAATCGTATCGGACGGCGTTATTTATACGATTTGACATTTAGTTTCAGGCATCAAATTGGGAATTTTGTGTTCCCATGATATTGGGCAGTTTTCCTCTTTTGTGAGAGCATTTCATACTTATGCTCGTTTGTCTGAAACTCGCCCAAAATGGAAAAACAGACCTATTGTTCCTGTATTGACATTTATGTATGTAATTTTAGTTGTAATCCCAAATTCAATTTTGACTTAAAAAGTTCAGTGAAATCGGAGGTAATTACTAAAGTGTGCCTAAAACAAAAAAAAAGCCAGTGCAAGTATATTGTTAGAAAAGGCAAAGCAGATCCAGAAAATAACTTCAACGTAGGTTGCTGCAGAACTTAAGCCAGATTTTGGGAAAAATATTCCATGACCGCCAGAAGATTATCATACCCAAGGCCGGCTATAGTGCTGGTTAGACTAGACTACTTAAAAGGGGATATTAGCGAAACAAACATATTTAAGGACAACAACAACAACCAAGTATAATTCTCAGATGACCATAAGTTTAATATTTTCTGATCTGGTGGTCAAATCGCGATGTGAAGAAGACCCAATACAGCACTTGTTAAAAAAATCTTACTTCAACTATAAATCATGGGGGTGGAGTTCTGATGATGTGGGTTCTTATCTTAGCTATAAAAAGTATCCAAAATTTTCACTACGCGTTAAACCCAGTTTTTAGACTGAGTTTCTAGTTCTAAGTAAAAAATATTTGACTTGGGTAAATGTTATCTAACCTTAATTATTTAAAAATTTCTGTATTTATCCCTTTTAGTTATGCAACGCATTCCAAAATCCATCGAAGGTTGAAATTCGACTACTTAGCGCTTCCTAAATACTCCAAATCCAGTTTGTACTTCCCGGCCACTTGCCGACGAAGATTCTAAGGGAAAATTTGAAAAAAAAAATATTTATACGTGCAACAGCTAATTAACCACGACAAAAGCATTTCTTCTCGTCCAGCTGTCGAAACGCCTGTACCAGAATCTGATTGCGTGGTTCGCCCACCAGCGCCGTCGCCAGGATGAACGCGTCCCAGCGTCAGGAGTTTTGTGTGCGCTGGAACAGCCATTTGGGTAGTATTGGTGCCGCTTTCCCGCAACTGCTAGCCGGACAACGTTTTGTTGATGTTACCTTAGCCTGCGAGGGGCATCAAGTCCATTGCCACCGGCTCGTTTTGGCCGCCTGCTCGTCCTACTTCGACAGTATTTTGGCGGAGAATCCATGCAAACACCCCGTCATCATATTGCCCAGCGAAATCAAACTGTGGGAGATACAGGCGTTGGTCGACTTCATGTACAAGGGCGAGGTGAATGTTACGCAAGCTGGTTTGCCGCAACTGCTGCGATGCGCCGAACAGTTGCGTATACGCGGACTCTATGGCTCGGACGCCGCGTTGAATTTGAATCAGCTGAAAGCGCTCACAAATAAGGCAGCCGCGGCTGCTGCAGCTGCGACACAACAGCAAGCGGATGGCATGGATACCGACACAGATACCGCCACCAATTCGACGACCACAACGACAGCAACAGCCGCGAGCGCGCTACAACAGCTGCACGCTGGCGGCGGCATGACCGCAGCCATGATGGCGCATGAACTGCAGCAGCAGCAGCAGCATCAACAACAGCAACATCACCAGCAGCAACAAATCCATCAACAGCAACCACAACAAAAATACCAGCACCAACAAACATTTATGATAAAAAAGGAAATACCTGCGCCGCACGAAGTTGAACAAGAGCAGCAGATGCAGCAGCAGCAGCACCATCACCTCCAGCAACAGCAACTATTGCAACAGCAACAACAGCAGCAGCAGCAAAAACAACAACAACAACAACAGCAGCAGCATCAGCAACAACAGCAGCGGCAGAGCAACGGCACACTCGTGCATAATGCCATGCANACAGCAGCATCAGCAACAACAACAACAGCAGCGGCAGAGCAACGGCACACTCGTGCATAATGCCATGCAACAAAATCACCTGGAGCACCAACAGCAGCTTGCGCACCAGAAGCAGCTACAACAACAGCAAGCACAACATCAACGCGTGCCGCAAGCAACGCTGGCGCATGTAGCGAACGCGGCTGCTGCCGCCATGGCCGCCGCCAATTCAAACGCCGCCAGCGAAGAGGACGAGTCGGCTGACGATTCCAATTCCAATCAGGCCTATGAGCAGTACGAAAAATATACATTGCAGCAGAATATTGCTGCCAGCAAGTTGAAAGCAGCGCAAGCTGCTTCCGCAGCTGCTGCCGGCACACATCTCGACTCTACCGTAGAAGAGGACCACAACTACGTGGCAGCGCACGATGACGACAGCAGTTACGCGGACAATGAACACGATAGCTCGGCAAATGCATCATTACTTAGCGTGATGGGTGTACAGGCGAACAGCGGTGCACCTGGTGTGGGTAGTGTTGGCGAAATGGCAGGCGGGCTGAAGCGTATTCGACGCTCCGAAGCGTCGCTGGCGCAGGCGGCAAAGTGTGTTTCGAAAGGACAAACCTTCCAAACAGTCAGCAACATGTTCAACATACCAGTCTCGACAATACGTTTCTACATGGCACGCAAGGGTATACTGCCGCGTCGGAAGAGAGGGCGTGGCGCTTCATCGGCGGTAAATAATGCGACAAGCAGCGGCAGCTTGATGACAGCCACCGCTGCGGCAACTATGGCACAAGCGTTGTCACAAATGAAGCGCTCCAGCAGTCCAAGTGGCTATGAGACGCATCACGTGGTTAGTAGCGCCAGTGTAGGCGGTAAGGCGCACATTTAATTCGACCGGCAACGAAAGAGAGTGGGGCGGAAAACTTTAAAATTGTAAATTGTGGAAGCAAGCGATTTGAAAGCTCTCAACGGTTACGAGTGAGATTCTACAACTTCAACTAACTGTACACATAGGCGGGATAAAAAAGTACTCTTAAAAGCTGTAAAATTAAGCAAAAAATTTACATTCTACCGAAAACGCCAATTTCTCATAGTTATATTACAAATACACATGATATTTCAAAACAAAAAAAACACTATTTTACTTAAGTAACCGTCATGCATAAATTGTAAGTTAAAATGTACAAAATATTTATATGCTTTTGGTTATCATTATACATACATACATAGGTTATAAATATGTATTAGCATATAGTTTTTTCCCTTNCACACATGATATTTCAAAACAAAAAAAAACACTATTTTACTTAAGTAACCGTCATGCATAAATTGTAAGTTAAAATGTACAAAATATTTATATGCTTTTGGTTATCATTAGACATACATACATAGGTTATAAATATGTATTAGCATATAGTTTTTTCCCTTTTCACCAGTTATATATATTTATATTCATTATATTTATTTTGTTAACGATTCATACATTTGTATTTCTTAAATTTGCAAAATTATTTTGTGTAAAAAATATTTCAGTACCTCGACATTCGAACTGCTTTGTATTCTATTTTTTAACAATTTTTTGAATTGCTTTTTGTATGCGTTGATGAGTTTTTACTGAAGGCCAAATATTTTCTGGACTCATTACTTCACTATATTATCAAACTGTTGTATTGTTAGTTATAATCAGTTCTTGTCATTGCTTGTAATAACTTTTATCTGTAAATATTTATACTTATATATTTTTTTGCACAACAATAAAACGATTGCATTTATTTTTCGCTTAAGGCTAGAAGACTGTAGAATTAAATGAATAGTTTTAAATTTAAACTTAGTCGCCGTTAAAGAAGCGTTCTATGTGTTGATGTAGAAATGAAAGCACTTAAAGGAACTCATTAAATTTTAATTTAAGCCAATGAAACTTGTGTATAAAGAAATAACACGGTACTACAGCAAAAAAAAAAATCCAAGAGGTTTGAAATGTGTTTGGTGCCCTTTGACCTCCTGATTACGAGGATGTCTTTATTTTTGTTTGGTCACATCGAATTATTTTGGGGTGACATGAAATACATATGTATATAAAAAATGCTTATAAAAACCGTAGGCTTACTGGAAAATTATTAAGGAGTACTTTTTTGTTTTTAAATATTTGTTTTTAAATTTTTTTGGAACTCTAACATAAAATGCAATTGATATTTGTATATAATTTAAATTGGAAAGCGCCAAATTTTTTCTATTTAATACCTTTCCAACAAGCCGAAGATCATAAAAATAGATACATATTTTTTCTTCTATTATCATTTTTTATATTTATTTAAGGCCCGATAAAAAAATATCGACGTGACACATGAAAATGAATACATTTGCCTAATCAGGAGCCCAGATCACTGCNCTTCTTCTATTATTATCATTTTTTATATTTATTTAAGGCCCGATAAAAAAATATCGACTTGACACATGAAAATGAATACATTTGCCTAATCAGGAGCCCAGATCACTGCACATACACTTTACAGACCTCTTGAAAAGCTCAAAATTATCGTACAGTCTAATGTTAGTTGAAATCTCTTGCGTACTTTCATTTAATAATTGTATGAAAACGCGTAAGCTATAGGTAAGACGTGCAACATTTTTACTATCGCTGAGTTTGCAACACTGTTATATGTAAATATGTGAGTTGACTTCCTTTTATAAAACTTGAATTATGTTAAAATATTTGTTGAATTCCAGTTCTGATTTCGGCGGTTTACGCTTTGGTTATATCTAGAAAAAAGAACAAGCCACACTAAACTGCAATAATGGCCGTTAAAGCCCAATACTGAACACTTTGATTTCGTTGACGGTTGTTGAAATATTTCAAGGCTTGAATATTTGCTTGTTATTTTCTAAAAAATATGCAAATTTATATTTTAATATATTTGCTTCTATTTTTGTAATTTGCCATAGTATTTATATATTGAAATGATTTAACTACCACTTAGCACATGTTCGCTTCATNGGAACACTTTGATTTCGTTGACGGTTGTTGAAATATTTCAAGGCTTGAATATTTGTTTGTTATTTTCTAAAAAATATGCAAATTTATATTTTAATATATTTGCTTCTATTTTTGTAATTTGCCATAGTATTTATATATTGAAATGATTTAACTACCACTTAGCACATGTTCGCTTCATAACGGTTAGCTATCATATGCTTCAGTTCCATAGGTTTCCTATATCAAGTACGTGGATCTATTTATGTATACTTTAAGCTATATACATATATGAATATAAATAAATGTGTGTATTTATGTGTCTAATCATGAGATTATAATTACAAACATGTACTATGTAGTGTGGAAATAGGGGAAGGAAATTCACAAAAGCAAACAAGCTCTTGAGTATCTTAAAGTAAAAACTCATTAAGTCAATATATTAGGTTATTTCCCCTACAACCCGGACTGGAGCCGGTAATTAGAGAGTAAGCGAAATATTTGCTCTCAAAAATGGAAAAATGTTCAAATGTACGGGAACGCAAAAAACCACATTTCGTGCCCAGAATTTGGGAGATATTGAATTTTGGTTCCAAAAATTTTCAATAAGTGCGTGGGAATGGTTTATAGTCGCTCATCCTTCTACAAACAAATAGTTGTAGAAAAATGAGCGATAAAAAAACTATTCACAGTCACTTATTGAAAGAGAAATCGTAGTGCTCAATACCATGGAAAAGCGATACTCGAATAAGAGTCGTTTATCTACTATTAGTCGACACCCGCGATAGGGGTGTGTATTGAATTTATATTTTATCCTGATTATTTATTTCCTTTATTTTTATTTTTATTTTTATTTACACATTTTGTTTCAAAATTTTTCTGATTATGTGCTTTTACATTTTTAGTAAATTTTTATTTTATGGAAACTCATTGAAGCACTTAATTTCCCATTTAAGTTTTTCAATCAAATAAATGTAAGCGCGAATCACTATAATTTGTGGCCTTTTACTTATTTATTTTAATTATTTTTTTTTGTTTTTAACTATTTTTAAGTCGATAATTTTTCTTTCGATTATGTCTACATTTTCATACCTTTGAAATTGTAAAAACAAATTTCTGTTTATAAACACTAAATGCATATGTATATATGTACACATGTAACTTTTTTATATCTCTTTCGTTTTTAACTTTTAAAATTATATTCGTAGTTTTTTATTTAATTTTTTTATGTTACAGCAGCTTTGAGTTTTTAATTTTTTTTATTATAATAAAAATGAGAATTTTAAAAATATAACATACATATAATTTAGTTTTTTTACCTTTTTCGAGCGTGGTGTGTTTTGCCATTTTTTTAGGTATTTTTGTTTTATTTTGTTTGCTGATAATTTAAAGTTTGTTGCTAGAAACCCCTCCATATGGTATGAAAACATAATAAATAAATAAATGTTTTTCCGTTGAAATATAAATTATTTGTATTAAAGCATTTTTGTGACTAAAAAAGTTGTTTATTAAATCTTGTGAAAATCATTGTATAATAAAAAAATCAGTTCAGTTTTAATATTAATATGGCAATAAAAATACCTAAATGTAAAGGTGACATACACTTGGGAAAATACAAAAATTTAAAGTGAAAATGGTCCTTAATCGAAGAAAAATATAAACCATTATTTCACATGAATTTAACGAACAAAAAATCTTTCTTGCTTAGCCGTAAGCAAATCTGTGTGTATAAACTTTCTTTAAACTAAATTTGTATGTTCTAGCCTAAATACACACATAGATTCTAAAATTAGTTTTAATTTTTGTAACTTATCTTAAAATGAAAAACTCACACTTAATACAATCAGGCAGGATCTGCAATTCACTTCCGAGTGAATTTCAATTCCATTCAGTTTGAAGTCAAAGTGGCTTTGGTTGAAATTCCCTCGGAAATGAATTGCAGAACATGGCTGAGTAGTCTCATAAATTTTTGTATCGTTTTTTAATTTTTCTTATAGTCGAAAGCGTAAAACTAATTTCTTTCGCTCGCGCTATACAAAGAAAAATAATACTTATTATTTATTTGGAGTATTTAAAACTTACGCTTAATGATTGTTAGCTCTCTGGAAGGAAACGAAAAAAATCCCCAAAAATTGTAAAAGCGTGAAAAATAAATTTAAGTAAGTTAAGCCGTTAAATTACTGATAGGTTCATCATAAGACTTTTTCCACAGGTGAAAAAATTAGATGCCAAATCTGTTTATATGTATATGTATGTATGTATGTATGTATGTTAATAAATTGCAAAATATAAATATCTGTGCTGCCTCAAGTCAAATCAAATTTACTTGGACGGTCACATTTATAACCCCTTTACACGTTTAGTTATTCAATGCTCATTTTAAGTCTTCACTCACTGTAATTCGTGATTTGACTAAAGATTGTGTGTAAGCTCGCTGCTTGGAGAAGATTGCCGAGCCACCAGAGCTAGTTAAAAATTTGATAGCAAGAAGTTCGAAAATTATTGCTGACTTTTAAAGCTGCCTTTACTTTGTCGTTCACCCAAAATCGACTAGCGTAAATGGCAATTCAATCGTAAAATGTGTTTTGGCTGGTCGATCTCTCAGTCGACTGAAATTGACCCGTGTAAAGGCAGCTTAACAACAGTATGTATTTCAGTTATCTTGTTACATTAAGCGAACAATTCGTGTATATATACTATATATATATCCTTAGTGTTCCCGGAAACGGCTCTAACGATTTTGATGAAATTTTGTACACAGATAATATTTTGGACTTTAAAGTTATCTGAATAGGCACTATCTCACTATCTAGACTCGTATAAGGTTGCCACCTATTCGACATTATTTACAAATCAAACAGGCTCTACTTTAAAGATCCCTAATTCAAAAATATTTTTAATAGGGTTGCCACCTATTTTGAATCGCATATTTATTTATTTTTTTCTTTAGTAAAAAGGTAAAATATTACCATTCATGTGTACCAAGAGAAGGTTCTTAAACAATGCTTTCCCTATATACAACAGATATCGAAACCCATTTTTTTTTTTCCCAAAATATTTTTTCAAAGCTATCCAAATCTTGAAAACTTTAAAAAGCATATGCACTCCGGGCAAAGCTCGGTCAACCTGGTACTAGAAGAATTACAAAATTAAACTCCTTCTGCATCAATGCAATTGTCAAAAATTTTCAGCAATAAAAAGTGACGAATTGGCACAGCAGAAACGTAAAATTTTCTGACCATAGAAAACAGTTTTTTCGCCATAGAACTTTGCTAATGATTGGCACAGGCTCTAACATAAAAAATAGGTTCTTTCCCGTACTCAATGCGGGATCTCAAAACAGCCCAAAAATGCTTCCCGTACTCAAATAATTGGTAATAGAGAGCAAACGTTGGAACGTATTGGATCGTAAGTCTTCTTGTCCGAAACAGCCCGGATTTTTTCTCCGAGTAAAAATGGATAAAGTGTCAAAGTGCATATCAGCTGTTTGTGTTTACATGTTGTTTGCATTTACATTTGATGTATTTTCAAACAATATTACTATTTATTAATACAAC